>NW_022589717.1:19722661-19828710 GCF_004348235.1 Phoca vitulina
TTTTTTTTTTCTTTCTTAACATATATTGCATTATTTGTTTCAGAGGTACAGATCTGAGATTCAACAGTCTTGCACAATTCACAGCGCTTACCAGAACACATACCCTCCCCAGTGTCCATCACCCAGTCACCCCATCCCTCCCACCCCACCCCCCACTCCAGCAACCCTCAGTTTGTTTCCTGAGATTAAGAATTCCTCATATCAGTGAGGTCATATGATACATGTCTTTCTCTGTTTGATTTATTTCGCTCAGCATAATACCCTCCAGTTCCATCCACGTCATTGCAAATGGCAAGATCTCATTCCTTTTGATGGCTGCATAATATTCCATTGTATATATATATATATATATATATATATATATATATATATATATATACCACCTCTTCTTTATCCATTCATCTGTTGATGGACATCTTGGCTCTTTCCACAGTTTGGCTATTGTGGACATTGCTGCTATAAACATCGGGGTGCATGTACCCTTTCGGGTCCCTACTTTTGTATCTTTGGGGTAAATACCCAGGAGTGCAATTGCTGGATCATATGGTAGCTCTATTTTCAACTTTTTGAGGAACATCCATACTGTTTTCCAGAGTGGCTGCACCAGCTTGCATTCCCACCAACAGAATCACTTGTCTGTTATCTGCATCTTCCGCCTTCTCCTTTTCTATTCACTTCTTCCTATCAGCAGGTAAACATGCTGAAGATTCCTTTTTTCTTAACAAACAAGAGTCGTCCTCTGTCAAATCCCTGTTCCTCACAAACACTGCCTTCATTCCTTCCTCTCACAAATCTCTTTAAATAAATAAATGTCAATTCTCTATATACTTTTCACCCCCTACTCATTCTTCAGTCCATGGTAATCTGGCTCTTCCCCAAAAGGGCCCTTTGCCGCTTGACCAATCATTCAATTTATTGTATTTCTGTGTTCTTATCTTATTTAGCATTTCGGAAACAATGTTCTTGGTCATTATCTCCCTCTTGAAATTCACCATCTTCTCCTAGGTTTCTCTCCAACTATTGTTATCAATGCCCTTCAGTGGTTCTTTCTCTCTCTCTATTTCTGAGACTATTCCTATCCCTGCTTCTCCTAGGTCATCTTTTATTCCCAATCCAAACATAGTTTCTGGGCAATGGTCTGTATTCACCTGGATCTGGCAGTGACTTTGGTGTTTAGGACTATCAATTTTCCATCGCTAACCCAGATCACAATTCCTGCAATTCTTATAGGCATTCCCATAGAACCTTAACTCTAACATATTCACATGAATTTATCATCATCTTCCACAAACTGGCCAGTCATTAATTTAATAGATAAGGTCAAAAAGCCTAGATGTTACCCTTCTCTCATTTTAACCCTCAAAAAGTGCCCCTTCCATCCACAATCACAAAAATAAGCCAATCATTTTCTCCTCACTTCCAAAAGAAGTCTATTTCTCTTCAGTCAGTTCTACAGCCCTATATCATATGTCACTCCCAGATAGCTGCAATTGGAGTCACGGAGCCTAGTGGTTAAGAGCATAAGTTTTCCAGATTGTGATTAAATTCCCAACTCTGCCATTTACTTCTTATGCTACTTTAAACAATTTACTTAATCACTCTAAACATTCATTTCTTCATCTTTACAACTGGAATGATTATAAAGCCCAGCCTCATAGGACTATTGTAAAAATTAAGTGAAATGATACACAAGATCATGTCACAGTACTGACAAATACTTAGGTACTCAGTATGTGTTAGAAAGTGCTTCCAAGCTGCCAGCCTTTCTCTTTGATTTATATTCTTCACAACTAAATATATATTAATTTCCCTACCTTGATTTTATTCTGTCTCTGTGACATGTCAGCTAGAGATCCATGACCCATGGCAGGGTGGGTTAACTCTGCTGAGGAGCTTTGACCTCAATTGGGATTTAGAATGGATCATTCTAAATGATCTGACCTGAGTGACCTTCGTAAATAGAAATCATTTCTCAAATTAAAACCATTTGGTGGTTCCTGTTGCATGTGGCATAAAATGCAAACCTATTAAGATGGTTTACCAGATCATTCATGACCTGGCCTCTGCCACTCTCTCAGCCTTATCTCTCAAACTTTACTCCTGCCCTCTATGTTATGGTCACAGGTAATTTCCTCTAGTTCCCCCTAAATCTCATGCTCTCATATCTCCAAACTTTGTAAATGCAATTCCCCTCATTTGGACATCTCTTCCCCCTCCTCTTTGCCTGCTAATTCAATCAGGTTCCAGAACTTAAGGCCATTGCTTTGACTATGAGAAAATTCACAGTACCTTAGAATACCCAGAGTATGACACTATCATAATTGTTAAATTGTCTGTCTCCCCCTCTAGGTTTGTAGCTTTATGAGAGAGATGAGCATATGTATCCATATGTATCTTATTTATCTCTGTAAGCCCAGAAACTAGCAGACTTCTTAACCCATGGCAGGTACTTAACAACAATTTTGAGAGACTATATCAATAAATGAATAAATAATTTAGGCTGCTAAGTAGCCTTACACATAGGAAAGGGATGGCCTGTTCATCATCTAGTCTGGTCAGGAGTATGTGATTGTTTATAAATCTGTCTCATGTGTTTTATTTACATGAATTAATACCTAGAACTCAGTCATCATGGGATAGTGACCAGACTTTGAAAACCCTCAGTCCATTGAGCTACAACCACCCTAGGCTGAAGCTAAATAAGGAAGCCTGCCTTCACTATGCTTATTTCAAAAACAAATCCCATAGGCTGAGGTTTAAAGCAGGGATTTTATCCTCATATGCCTACAGGGGCCCTGCAAGCACATAAGTGAGTGATATGGGTGAATGCATACTGTGTAACAGTGGGGACTGAGCTAAAAGGAGAAGGCAGGCCTTTTCTAAAGGGAACAGACATTGCTTAGCTACACTGTATTATTCCCACGTCTTTTGGCTGCTTTTTTAAACCTGGAAATCCAAAATCTGATGTGAGGCTACTCATTTTAAAATATGGCTTGTTAAAATAATGAGAAACAAACAAAACAAATCGATGGGGCCTATTCAGTTGTAGTGAATTATCAATTATGATCTTGGCCTTAAACCAATGAGAAAGAAGACAAAAATCTGAGACAGCCAGTAGATAAGTACTAAATTTTCATGTCTATGAATGTCTTTACCTTAGATTACCCAAGGACAGTTCCAAAATTTCAATGTTATCCTCAAGCACCTCCTAACATATAACCTCTCACTCTCAGCAGAAAATCTTGATTTTAGACATTAGTTAACATTAGTAAGCAATCTCCTCATTTTCCCATTCTTAGTCTCAAACTTACCCATCATTGGAACCATCCAACCTCAAAGGAGAGGTGACCTTTCTCCTCTTTAAGGGAATCCCCCCACAGTTGCCTTTAATATGCCCCTTCCATTAATTATTCTCTTCTCTCAAAGATCTTCAATTTCATCCTTTTGCTCAATTTAGTAACAGTCTCCTCTTAGGGCAAGGGACCTTCTTTGGCCTACTGCCTACTGCCCCATCCTTTAAATTTCCTTTAAAGCAAAGTTTATTTTGTACTTTTTAATGAGCTTTACTATTATATTAGCAATAATTTTACAGAACAAGAAGTCATCATTAAAAATGATGTATTACTTAATGCCATTTGTTTATTTGATAAATACTTATTAGCCTAGTATATACCAAGCACTGCTCAAGAGTGATCCATTCTAAATCCCAGTTGAGCTTGAAGTGCCTCAGCACAGTTAACCCACTCTGCCGTGGATCATGGATCTCCAGTTTGCATGTTATAGAGACAGAATAAAATCAAAGAATGAAAATGGGCTCATATTGTTTAGTCCACAGGAAACACTTATCTATCAGCACAGCCAGTGTTGTTACTACACACTGAGCCTTAATCATATTACAGTAAGTTTGGATTAACTATCTTACTGGGCTTCAGTTTTTTGACTACAGATGGCAAGGCAAAAATTCCAAATGTAAGGTAGAGATTGTGTTTCTGAAAGTTTCAACACAAGTGTCCAGATATATGACTGACAGGCATGCAGAAAATGTGTGCAATAGTTCTGAGGGGAAAACTTTTGTTTTAACTGCTGCCCATAGTCATGCTTTTCAAATCATGAGTCAAGACCTTAGAGCAGGTTATAAAATCAATTTAGTGAGCATTTTTAAAAGAAATTATATAGGAGAATAGAAAATAAGGTGCACAGCACATATAAAAAAGTAGTAATTATGTCACATAAATATGTATATTGGTGTGTGTGTGTGCATGTACAGTAGATTACAGTATAAAATGTATTTCTTACTGTGGTAAAATTATGATAGATAGAGCGAGAGACAGGAATCACTAGTTCGTGTTTTACAAGCTTCATAAATGAATAATCTGTATTCTCTGTATATGCCTTTTAAATTCCCAATCTCAATCTGTTATTTCTGCTTCAGCAAACTCACCAAAGGTGCTCTGAATAATGTCACTGGTGACCTTCTATTTATCAGATTGGATGTAACCTCCTTCAGATACATTCATAACTGAATTCTCTGCAGTGCTGAACATTGTTCATATCTCTTTCTTAAAACTTGCATTGGCCTTGGCTTGTGTGACATCATTTTCTATATGATCCTTCTGCTATCTCCCCAGTGTTTCCCTCAAGGTTTTGTTTTCAGGTTCTTTTCACTCAGTCTTCCCCTGAAACGCTGGCATTTCTGCAGACGAAGCATGGGCCTCAGAGATGCCACATACACTAAGACTGAACTTTATCTCTGCCACTTATCACCTCCAATACTACCTCCCTGGCCCTGTTTACTACCACCTCTTGCCTGGATTATTGCAATAGCCTAATGACTGGTCTCCTCTTCTGTCAATGCTCAAAGAGTAGCCAGAGCAACCCTTATAAAAGGAAAGTCAGACTGTCTCATTGCTTTGATCAGAACCACTCACTGGCCCCGTGACCTCCTTCAGGTCTTTGCTCAAATAGCATCTTCATAGTGAAGAGCTCCAAGCCTCTCTCCTTAAACATATAATTTTACTGCCACTACAAGATGTCGTGTCCCCCTTTCCTGCTTTACTTTTCTCCAAAACCCTTGTATAAAATACTATATAGCTATTTATTTTGTTTACTGTCTGTCTCCACTTATTAGGATATAAGATCCAGCAGGGCAAGGATTTCTGTCTGTTTTGTAGAATATTACATCCCCAGAATCCAGAATTGGTGGCCCATATGAGGAGACCAATAATACTTACTGAAAGAATGAGTGACTATCATCAATCATGTATTCTTATGATGATAATAGGCCTCAAAGTACACATAGGCTATGTAACTCCCACACTGTATTATGCAGTTCTATGTGTAACATGATTTTTAAGAGAGTTTTTAGCTATTAAGCAAAAAATGTGAAATATTTCCAAAAGTTGTCTGAAATTCATAGCCAGGTCTTAATCCTTTGTTAGCAGTGTTCCTTCTGGCTAACCCTATAAGATGCAGATACTTATATATGGCTCTGGTTAAACAGATAATACCAATGTCCGAGGGATGCTGATTTGGGGTCTTTCTTTTTTATCTACTTCACCATACACACAACCACTTCTATTGGCCTAAAGAATGTGAAATATAGCTCAATTTCCTTCCTTTATTTTCTTTCCAATAACCCATAATTATGGAACAAAAAGAGAAAAAATGTTAAAACTTCTTTTTCCCATGAATTATAACCAGATCACAACCTTAGTTTTTTTTATTCACTATTGCTATTTAAAATATATTTGCTCCTGTAAAAGCACTGAATGAGCCATTAAGATTTTTCCCTTAATAATAAATGCTTTCTCCCTCCATAGAGAGACAAAAAGAGAAAGCCAATTTAATCTTCTCCACTCCCCTAGTTTATCCCCTTTTAATTTTCACAAACTCACAACTCTCTCACTTAGCTATTACTATTATCCCCATTAAACAGAAGAGAAATTAAGCATGAGACTAGAAAGTTTGTTCAAGGTCATGTAGGTACCAGGTAGAAGAGGTATTGATCTGACTCTGAGACCTAAGGCATGGAAGGATATGTGCTTTATGGAACACAGGACGTATCTTGAGAAATGGATTGATTTTCAGGGGGTAAGAGCAAAAAGAGGAACCAAGCATGATCCACAGGTGTCTGGCTTAGATGACTAGGTGGATGATGGTTCTTCCAATGATCTATAGGAAGAAGAGGTTTAGAGCACAAGTTTATCAGATCAATTTTGGATGTAAGTCTGAGATGCCTGTGGGAATATAATTTTGAAGCTCAGAACTGTGTCCTGGCCTGAAGATATAAATATGGAACTCAAAAGCATTTAGACAGAATCCAAACTTATGGAAACCAATAATTTCACCCAGGAAGAGTTCACTACACTTGGCAAATAGAAAATAACAGATTATCTGAGAAAGAGGAGCTTTATCAGAATGAGAAGGTAAATGAAAGATTGTTATAGGCCAAAGAGTGATGGTTGGTGGGGAAGCAGGAACAGTGAACGTAATCTACTCTTCTGAGAAATGGTTATTTGCAAAGGGGAAGGAAGTGATTGAACACTATCTGGAAGTGACAGGAGCTATTAAAATTGTCTTCAGCCGATCATTTCCCTTTTGACATCTTCTAAAATTGACCTTTCCAAAAACATAACTCTGGAAGTCTCATGTCCTAGGGAAGACATTGCCAGAGATGGCTGGTCATTGTCCAACTCCCCAGGAACCTTCCTGAAACAGCCGTCTTTAGGAAACACTCCATGTTATGGCTCTCCCATACCATCAGGGTCTTGGGATCCTGTTTATTGAGGCAAGTTAGTCTGTATGGATGGATACTAATGGTGAAAGTGTTACTCTTATCAGGTGACTTCTGTGTGGAAACAAGCCCTCTTGGGGACCCATATTTTATTCTAAAGCAGCATTTCACAACATGTGCTCCACTAAAGCCTAGTACTACTGGATGCATAAGATATGCCAAAGTAGAAAAGGTTCCATGGTCCACTAATTTTAGGAAATGCTGGGCTAAACAAAGTTAAACAAGTTTCTTTACAGCAGGATTTTCAGAGACTAATATTCTAATGTACATCATAAACTATAGGAGAGACACATAAAATTTGGCATTTTCCAAAATTACCTGATTATAGGACTTTTTAAAAAAGTTATCACATGGGTCAGAAATTTAGGAAGATATCTTCCTATGGGAACAATGCTAATGGCGGTTATTTCAGGCAATGTCACAAATTAATTAGAGATCAAAATCAGTACCACTGTAGTCATACCAGGTATCACCCTATTGGAGCAGCCACATTTTCTCCACTTTGCCTGCTTTCAGCTCTTTCCTCACATAATGACATTAATTTGGTCACAATCACTTTTAATGGGAATGGACCTTTGCTTGAGAGTTTGTTTGCTTTCCCTTTTGATCAACAAAATTCTATAGACTGCATTAAAAAAATGGGATTGGGGTTTGTGGTGTTTTTTTTATTTCACAGTGTACACAGTGACTGAGTACAAATGAGATAAGGCTGATGAATAAACTTGTTGATCATTGATATTATTTCCCTGCTTCTATTTGCTTTTTTTTTTTTCTTTTATAGCTTACAAGCTCAGCTGTTACAAGGAAAATCAATAAACAAGCTTTCAAGGAAACTTATACCCAGGGAGAATAAAGGCCCTTTTGCCTTGAAGTTATTCTTTTTCTTTTTAAGGGAGTAATATCTGCTCCACAGCCAGAGTTCACTTTCAAGTCAACAGAAGCCCTGTGTCCTTATGAGGAACTCTCTGCTGAGAGAACGGAGCCCCCAAGTATTTTCAGAGGGATATCTTTTGTTACTAGGATAACTTCTGTGAATTGAATTGTTCTGAAAATCAGGCAGGACTGTAAAAAGGGAACCAAAGTAGCCAAGAAAATAAACCATTGTCCACAAGTTGAGGGGCCAGAAAAGAATGTAGGTAAGGCTACAAAAAGCCTTACTTTTTTACATAACTTTTAAACATAACTTTATTAATGGAGCTGAGATTCTCACCTCTGTCCTCTCCTGGAACTTATACCTAGGAAATAGAGACTAGATCCTGTAGAGTTCTGTTCTAGGTCAAAAGATTTTTACCATTGCATGACAGTATTTAAAGGAGTTGACTTTGGACCACATGTATGAGTTGCAAATCAGAGCAGTACCATTCAAAAGAACATAGTGAGGGGGAAAGATGGCGGCGGAGTAGGGGACCCTATTTCAACTGGTCCCCAGAATTGAGCTGGATATCTACCAGACCACTCTGAGCACCCACAAAACCAGCCTGAGATGTAAGAAGATCTGGATCTCTACAAACAGAACATCACAGGTGGTTGGTTTTGAGGTACGAAGCGGGGAGCGGTGATTCCACGGGCAGATATCATAGGATAAACGGCAGTGGGAGGGCGCCTGGCCGTGGGGATCCTGCACCGCCGGTGAGCGACAGCCTCCCGCGCTGCGGATGGGGCACAGACTCGCAGACCCGTAGCGTTGGGAAAGGACTTTAGGGCCCCCCCCCCGGGGCAGAAACCCCAAGCAGTGGGGTCGGGCAGGCAAACTGCAGCCCCCGGGTCGGAAACCCGGAGCAGCGGGGTTGCGGGCTCCTGAACTGGGAGCAGCTGGCGGTTTTAGAAGCACAAAGGGCAGAGACGTGCCCCGACCTGGAGGCAGGACTGGGAGCACTGCGGAGGGGCGCACAACCCAGGACACTGCAGTTTATAGCAGCACGGACAGAAACGGAGACGGTGTGACCTGGAGAGCTCACTGAAGAATAGACTGTGATCTCTCTGCTCTGAGGCAGAGAGTTGGAAACGGTCTCTTCTGCTCTGACACGCAGAAGAGACGCAGAAAGCCGCAGGGAAAGCCGCCAGAGAACAAAAGCCACAAAGACTGATTCCCGCTGAGCCCATCCCCCACCACAGGGGGGCAGGGCAACTCCGCCCAAACAGGGTTGCCTGAGTAACAGCGCGGCAGGCCCCTCCCGCAGAAGACAGGCTGGGAAAACAAGAGGCCAGCAACCCTAAGGTCCCAAGAAAACAGGTACATCTTGCTTGGGTTCTGGTCAATAATTTGGACTCTATACATTCCCTCAAACACCCATCACCAGAATGACTAGGAGGAGGAGCCCCCAAAATAGAAAAGACTCAGATATTATGACTTATGCTGCAGATTTACAAATGGATGCAGATATAACCAAGATGTCGGAGATGGAATTCAGGCTAGCAATTGTGAAGACAATGGCTAGAATGGAGAAATCAGTTAATGGCAACATAGAGTCTCTAAGGGCAGAAATAAAAGGGGAATTGGCAGAACTTAAAAATGCTATCAATGAGATCCAATCCAATCTAGATAATCTAACAGCTAGGGTAACTGAGGCAGAAGAACGAATAAGCGACCTGGAAGACAATATAATAGATAAAAAGGGAAAAGAGGAGGCCAGGGAAAAAGAACTCAGAATCCATGAAAATAAAATCAGAGAAATAAGTGACACCATGAAGCGTTCCAATGTCAGAATAATTGGAATCCCGGAGGGAGTGGAGAGAGAGAGAGGACTAGAAGATGTATTTGAGCAAATCGTAGCTGAGAACTTCCCTCATCTGGGGAATGAAACAAACATTCGAGTCCTAGAGGCAGAGAGGACCCCTCCCAAGATCAAGGAAAACAGGCCAACACCCCGGCATGTAATAGTAAAACTTGCAAGTCTTAGAACCAAGGAAACCATCTTAAAGGCAGTTAGGGGGAAGAGATTCCTTACGTACAGAGGGAAGAACATCAGAATAACGTCAGACCTATCCACAGAGACCTGGCAAGCCAGAAAGGCCTGGCAAGACATATTCAGGGTACTAAATGAGATGAACATGCAGCCAAGAATACTTTATCCGGCAAGGCTGTCATTTAGAATGGATGGAGAGATGCAGAGCTTCCATGACTGGCAGAAACTGAAAGAATGTGTGACCACTAAGCCGGCCCTGCAAGAAATATTAAGGGGGGTTCTATAAAAGGAGAAAGACCCCAAGAGTGATATACAACAGGAATTTACAGGAACAATCTATAAAAACAACACCTTCACAGGCAACATGATGACAATTAATTCATATCTTTCAATAAGCACTCTCAACGTGAATGGCCTAAATGCTCCCATAAAACGGCACAGGGTTGCAGATTGGATAAAAAGACAGGACCCATCCATATGCTGTCTACAAGAGACTCATTTTGAACCTAAAGATACATTCAGACTGAAAGTGAAGGGATGGAGATCCATCTTCCATGCCAGCGGACCTCAAAAGAAAGCTGGGGTAGCAATTCTTATATCAGACAAATTAGATTTTAAATTAAGTCTGTAATAAGAGACACAGAAGGACATTATATCATTCTTAAAGGGTCTATCCAACAAGAAGACCTAACAACTGTAAATATCTATGCCCCCAACATGGGAGCAGCCATCTACATAAGCCAACTGTTAACCAAAATAAAGAGTCACATTGATAACAATACGTTAATTGTAGGAGACCTCAATACTCCACTCTCAGCAATAGACAGATCATCTAAGCAGAAAATCAACAAGGAAACAAAAGCTTTGAATGATACATTGGACCAGATGGACCTCATAGATATTTACAGAACATTCCACACTAAAACAACAGAATACTCATTCTTCTCGAGTGCACATGGAACTTTCTCCAGAATAGACCATATACTGAGTCACAAATCAGGTCTCAACCACACCAAAAGATTGAGATTATTCCCTGCATATTCTCAGACAACAATGCTTTAAAACTGGAACTCAATCACAAGAAAAAATTGGCAGAAATTCAAACACTTGGAAGCTAAAGACCACTCTGCTCAAGAATGTTTGGGTCAACCAGGAAATCAAAGAAGAACTTAAACAATTCATGGAAATCAATGAGAATGAAAACACATCGGTCCAAAACCAAGGGATACTGCAAAGGCGATCCTAAGGGGGAAATACATAGCCATCCAAGCCTCACTCAAAAAAATAGAAAAATCCCGAATTCACCAACTAACTCTACACCTTAAAGAACTAGAGAAAAAGCAACAAACGATGCCAAAGCCATGCATTAGAAGAGAAATAATTAAAATTAGAGGAGAAATCAATGAATTAGAAACCAGATACACAGTATATCAGATCAACGAAACTAGAAGTTGGTTCTTTGAAAGAATTAATAAGATCGATAAACCACTGGCCAGACTTATCCAAAAGAAAAAAGACCCAAATTAATAAAATTATGAATGAAAGGGGAGAGATGACGACTAACACCAAGGAAATAGAAACAATTATTAGAAATTATTATCGACAACTATATGCCAATAATCTGAGCAATCTGGATGAAATGGAGGCCTTCCTGGAAACCTATAAGCTGCCAAGACTGAAACAGGAAGAAATTGACAACCTGAATAGGCCAATAACCAGTAACGAGATTGAAGCAGTGATCAAAAACCTCCCAAAAAACAAGAGTCCAGGGCCTGATGGATTCCCTGGGGAATTCTACCAAACATTCAAAGAAGAAATAATACCTATTCTACTGAAGCTGTTTCAAAGAATAGAAACTGAAGGAAAACTTCCAAACTCATTCTATGAGGCCAGCATTACCTTAATCCCCAAACCAAGCAAAGACCCCATAAAAAAGGAGAATTTCAGACCGATATCCCTGATGAATATGGATTCCAAAATCCTCAACAAAATCCTAGCTAATAGGATCCAACAATACATTAAAAGGATCATCCACCACGACCAAGTGGGATTTATCCCCGGGATGCAAGGGTGGTTCAACATTCGCAAATCAATCAATGTGATAGAACACATTAATAAGAGGAGGGAGAAGAACCATATGGTCCTCTCAATTGATGCAGAAAAAGCATTTGACAAAATACAACATCCTTTCCTGATTAAAACTCTTCAGAGTATAGGGATAGAGGGAACATTCCTCAAGTTCATAAAATCCATCTATGAAAAACCCACAGCGACTATCATCCTCAACAGGGAAAAGCTGAGAGCCTTTCCCTTAAGATCAGGAACACGTCAAGGATGCCCACTCTCGCCACTATTGTTCAACATAGTACTAGAAGTCCTAGCAATAGCAATCAGACAACAAAAAGAAATAAAAGATATTCAAATTGACAAAGAAAAGTCAAACTCTCTCTTTTCACAGACGACATGATACTTTATGTGGAAAACCCAAAAGACGCCACCCCCAAATTACTAGAACTCATCCAGCAATTCAGTAATGTGGCAGGATACAAAATTAATGCACAGAAATCAGTTGCTTTCTTATACACCAACAACGCAACTGTAGAAAGAGAAATTAAAGAAACGATTCCATTTACAATAGCACCAAAAACCATAAGATACCTCGGAATAAACCTAACCAAAGAGGTAAAGGATCTATACTCTAGGAACTACAAAACACTCATGAAAGAAATTGAAGAAGACACAAAAAGATGGAAAAATATTCCATGCTCATGGATCGGAAGAATAAACATTGTTAAAATGTCTATGCTACCCAGAGCAATCTATACCTTCAATGCCATCCCGATCAAAATTCCAAAGACATTTTTCAAAGTGCTGGAACAAACAATCCTAAAATTTGTATGGAATCAGAAAAGACCCCAAATTGCCAGGGAAATGTTGAAAAAGAAAAACAAAGCTGGGGGCATCACGTTGCCCAATTTCAAGCTATATTACAAAGCTGTGATCACCAAGACAGCATGGTACTGGCACAAAAACAGACATATAGACCAATGGAACAGAATAGAGAACCCAGATATGGACCCTCAACTCTATGGTCAAATAATCTTTGACAAAGCAGGAAAAAACATGCAATGGAAAAAAGGCAGTCTCTTCAATAAATGGTGCTGGGAAAATTGGACAGCCACATGCAGAAGAATGAAACTCGACCATTCTCTAACACCATTCACAAAGATAAACTCAAAGTGGATGAAAGACCTCAATGTGAGACAGGAATCCATCAAAATCCTAGAGGAGAACATAGGCAGTAACCTCTTTGACATCGGCCACAGCAACTTCTTTCAAGATACATCTCCAAAAGCTAGTGAAACAAAAGCAAAAATGAACTTTTGGGACTTCATCAAGATAAAAAGCTTCTGCACAGCAAAGGAAACGTCAACAAAACAAAGAGGCAACCCACAGAATGAGAGAAGATACTTGCAAATGACACTACAGATAAAGGGCTGGTATCCAAGATCTATAAAGAACTTCTCAAACTCAACACCCAAAAAACAAATAATCAAGCCAAAAAGTGGGCAGAAGATATGAAAAGACACTTCTTTGAAGAAGACATACAAATGGCTAACAGACACATGAAAAAATGTTCATCATCATTAGCCATCAGGGAAATCCAAATCAAAACCACATTGAGATACCACCTTACACCAGTTAGAATGGCAAAAATGAACAGGAAGAGAAACAACAAATGTTGGAGAGGTTGTGGAGAAAGGGGAACCCTCTTACACTGTTGGTGGGAATGCAAGTTGGTACAGCCACTTTGGAAAACAGTGTGGAGGTGCCTCAAAATTTTAAAAATAGAGCTACCCTATGACCCAGCAATTGCACTACTGGGTATTTACCCCAAAGACATAGATGTAGTGAAAAGAAGGGCCATATGCACCCCGGTGTTCATAGCAGCAATGTCCGCAATAGCCAAACTGTGGAAAGAGCCGAGATGCCCTTCAACAGATGAATGGATAAAGAAGACATGGTCCATATATACAATGGAATATTACTCAGCCATCAGAAAGAATGAATACCCAACTTTTACATCAACGTGGATGGGACTGGAGGAGATTATGCTAAGTGAAATAAGTCAAGCAGAGAAAGTCAATTATCATATGGTTTCACTTATTTGTGGAACATAAGGAATAGCATGGAGGACATTAGGAGAAGGAAGGGAAAAATGGGGGGGGGATTGGAGGGAGAGATGAACCATGAGAGACTATGGACTCTGAGAAACAAACAGGGTTTTAGAGGGGAGGGGGGAGGGGGGAGTGGTTAGCCTGGTGATGGGTATTAAGAAGGGCTCGTACTGCATGGAGCACTGGGTGTTATACAAAAACAATGGATCGTGGATCACCACATCAAAAACCAATGATGTATTGTATGGTGACTAACATAACATAATAAAATTTAAAAAAAAAAAAAGAACATAGTGAGATAAGAAATGTTCTATAACTTTGCACTGCTCAACATGTTAGCCAGTAGTTACATATAAATATTGAATGCTTGAAATGTGGTTAGTATAGCTAAATAAGTGAATTGCCAATATTATTTCATTTTAATTCATTCAAATTTAAATAATTCCATGTGCCTAGTGGCCACCATATTAGACAGCATAGCACTGGAGAATGAGAGCTGAATTCATCAAGTCAGGATTCCCAGCCTTTTAGTAAGGATGTAGAGCAACATGGATATTCCCAACCCACGTTCCCTGGTCATTTCCTTCCAAGCAAAGCTACATCAAAAAGCTAATGGCAAGAGTCAATAAAAAATGTCCATGTCCACTTGGAAAATCAGAGTGAGTTTAAATAAAGGCATGGGTAAAAGTAGAATGGCAATCATTGGGTGGAAGGAGAGTTTGATATGTGTCTAAGTAAGAAAAGAGAGTCCTCAAAAAAATATATGCACCCCCATGTTCATTGCAGCATTATTTGCAATAGCCAAGGCATAGAAACAATTTAAATTTCCATCAACAGATGCATAGATAAAAATTGTGGCATACACACACACACACACACACACACACACACACACACACACACACTGGAATATTATTCAGCCATGAAAAAAGAATGAAATCTTGCTATTTGCGCAACAGAGATTGACTTTGAAGGCATTATGCTAAATGCAATAAATCAGAGAGAGAAAGACAAATATTGTATGATCTTACTTATATTTGGAATCTTTAAGAAAAATGAGCTCATAGATACGTAGAACAAATTGGTGGTTGCCAGAGACAGGGGGTGGAGGGCGGGGGAAATGTGTAAAGGGGATCAAAAGGTACAAACTTGCAGGTATAAAATAAATAAATCATGGGGGCATAACGTACAGCGTGGTGACTACAGTTAATAATACTGTATTGCATACTTACTTGGAAGTTGCTAAGAGTAAAACTTAAAATTTCTCATCACACAAACACACAAATTCTATTACTATGTGTTGGTGTTAGATGTTAATTAGACTCATGGTGATCATTTACCAATACATAAAAATATCAGGTCATGGGATGCCTGAGTGACTCAGTCAGTGAAGTGTCTGACTCTCGATTTCGGCTTAGGTCATGATCTCAGTGTCGTGAGATCAAGCCCCATGTCAGGCTCCATGCTGGAGCCTGCTTAAGATTCTCATTCTCCCTCTCCCTCTGCCCCTCCCCCACTCATGCAATCTCTCTTTAAAAAAAAAATCAAGTCGTTACTTGAAATTAATATAATGTTGTATGTCAATTATACCTCAAAGGAAAAAAAAAAGACAAAAAAAGAAAAGAAAAGAAAAGAGAATCCTAAAAAAGAGCTACAGGATAAGAGTATAATGTTAGTGTTGCATTTATCCATGGCTGTCTAACAAATTATCCCACAATTTAGTGGCTTAAATCAATGACATTTGTTTTGTTCATGAATCTGCAATTTGGGCGTGGCCCATGGGAAGATAGTGAATCTCTGTTCCAGTCATCATCACCCAAATTGTCCCAAGGCTGGGAACTGGAATCATCTGAAGGCTTGTCCCCACACATGGCTGGAGATAATGCTGACTACTGACTGTTAAACCATCAGTCAGAACACCTTAAAAATGGCTACTCCATGAGGTCTGGACTTTTCTCACTACATGGTGACTGGATTCCAAATCAAGTGTCCAGAAAGAGTTTTGTACCCTCTTTATGACCTAGCTCTGGAAGTCCCATAGCATTGCTTCTGCAGTATTCTGCTCATCAGAGAAGACACAAACCCATTCAGGTGAAAATACTCTTCACCTTTTGATAAGGAGTACCAAGGAGGTTCTGGAAATGTACATAAGACTAGATATATTGCTATAGCCACTTTTGCAAAATTATCCATCACTGTTTAATAAAATAGTTTAGGCTCCAAGTAATAGAGGCCTTAGTCAAACTAGACTAACAACAAAAAAGAAACTTATTGCTTTAAGAAACTAGTTAGCTTAAAGTTTCAAATATGGCTGCATCTAGTGTCTCAAATGACACGATTTCATCTTTCTCCTACATGCTAATCATTCTGTGTTTCTTGCCACTTGTCTCTTGTCTCTGTCTCTCTGTCTCTCTCTTTTTCAACTGTCTCAATATCTTGTCCAAATAGCAGAACAAAAGATTACTGGCTATGCTAAGTCAACATTCTGACAATTTTTGAACCTAAAGGTATTATTTTCTTTTATACCAAGTCTCATGGAAGGACTGTGATTAATTTGTTTAGGTCCCATGCCCACCCCTTGTCCAATCCTGGGTTCTGGAAAATGAAGTTGCATTATAGGCCCGGTAAAGTTTACAAGTCAACCCCAGCAGCAAATTATTTAATCTCACTGAATTGTTGTTTTCTCACAGGTAGAAAGGAGATTCTGATAAATCAATGGCAAAACTTACTCCAATTCTCCCCTTTTCTGTATCCAACCAACTGTAATGTGATTTTTAGCCCCTTTTTTCCAATGGTGAGTCAATTCCCCTATCCCTGGATTCCAGGCTAACCCTGAGATTTAGTTTTGTCCAATAGAGGATGGTTGAAGTAACTTTCTGCCAGTTCTGAGCATAGGCCTAAAAATCTCTCAAGCATTTCTGCTCTTTGTCTCTCAGAACCCTGACACTGCCAGGATAGCAAAGCTGAGTCAGCCCAGTTCTCCTAGCCAAAGTCATAGACACATAGGACAGCTCAGCCAAGATCAGCAAAACCAATCCACAGCTGACTTCAGCTGTCTGAGGATATATGAGCAAACTCAGGTAAGACCACCCAATCTGCAGACTGTGCCCATGAGTTTTGCTCCTTGTATCTTTGTTCCACAGTATTATTATGACATGTATGAAACAACAATACCATTAGTCCCTAAATCTTAGTACTCTGTTTAGAACAGTGTCTGACCTTAAAAAAGTAGTCAATAAATATTTGCTATTATTATTATCCATAATTTGCCAGTACCACACAGAATGTGAGTGGGTTAGCTTCCTAAAGAAGAAAAGGTTTCCCAAACTAAACTCCAAAAGCAAACAAAATTAAAAATTAGATATCTACCACATGCTGCATGAGGTCTAATAAAGAGAGAATATTGCTCTATTAAATTTTTAGCAATTTAATAAATTTAAAAGGAAAAGTAACCATATCATAATGGGAAGCACATCACTTATTGTCAGTGAAGTAAAAGTAGATGATCTCCAAAGCCCTTCACACATCCTGTATAAATTTCTAATACCTGATCTATGCCCAGCTATCATATCACCAATTAGATCAAATAGCAAACTTCTTCCTTGCAAAATGGACAGTAACATTTTTATTATATGATTAATTAATATTTATACTAGGAAAAATTAGGACAAGAGTAATTTTATCTCTCCTAGTATTTTTCAGACACAATAATTCTATGTATGATACAATTTTCAACAGTGGACTTTAAAAGAATAAATGCATTAGTTCTAACAAAACATTACTATATCTTTATATCTATATATTACCTTTACAAAAACTGGAGACACACATGCCTTACAAAAACTGGAGACACACTCACCCTTCTGTGTGAGTACATGTGTACTAGGGGGAGGGGCTGTTCTTTCATAGCGACCTTTCTTGGTCTGCTCTCTCTCTCAGGTAAGTCACGCATCCAGTTACAGAACTTCAGTCAAACTCTGTGACAGTTTATAGACTCCACCTCAGCTTGTAAATTCTCTTGTGAAGCTAATTCTGTATTTCCTTTTCTATTTGACTTCTGTACTTGGATATTCTGTTATTTCCTTTCTCTATAGGCCTGAATGTGAATCGCTGCCTCCCTGTCCATCGTTCACAAAACATGTATGCTAAGTGATAGCGCAATGTAAATAAAGCTCTTAGCCCTGCTCCTCACACGTAACAAAAGCAGGATAAGAAGTAATCATTGCTAATTTCATTATTACCTTTATTTTCTAACTCTGTCTTCACAATAACCCTAGGTATGGCTATGGCAAATATTATTATCCTACTTATTGATTATGAGTGTAATATACCCAGAGGATAAGATGTATAGGTCACCAAATATGAAAGTACAAGTAGGATGGCAGGTACAGCTGCAAACACACACCAATAAGATTAATAATGACTGGGTGAAGGATAATCAGTTCGAGACTAAATTTTATGAAAGTGAGTTGTCAGATTAATTTGACAGAATTAATAGTAGTTAATATATATTAAGCACTTACTATATGCCAGTAGCTATTGTAAGTTAAAAGTCATATCTTAAGTTAATGCTAGCATTAATTCAATTATTTAAGTATTTTTTTTCATGGTTTTGTAGAGGAAACCAATATGAGACTCTGTGGGTTAAAGAGCTTGCATTCGGTTTAGTAGCGGTAATCTAATAAATCACCAACAGGGGATTTGAATATAGACCATCTAGCTCCCATAAGTGTCCCTGTTACTGTCTTCTGTCTCTGAAATGAAGACTAAGAAGTCGGGAGAGAGAAGAGAAGAGTAATGGTAAATGAAAAGTTATCAAGGTAGAAATAAGTAAATCGTACACAGGGCAGATCAATCCTTGTGTATGGATTGAGGCAACATCTGGGTGAAGAATCAGGTGGAAATGAGGTTGGGAAGGTTTGCGATACAGCAGCAGAAAAGTGGCCCTTGATTATCAGGTTGAGGTGTCTGAATTTCTGGAACAGCCCAAAGGGAACCTGACCCTCTCTATACTTTAACTTAATCCATGTCAATGCACCAGCAAATGAACATGTTGAGGGAAAATGCACTGGTATATATGGAAGCAGGAGTCAGTTTCTCGATGTGGAGCTAGAATAGTTTGTTTAGAATTGGCAATATTTCTATTCAAAATACTCCACGAACATCTGTGTCATTTAACTTTTTGTAAAAGATGAAAGAGAAAGACTGCAGACAGATGCTCTGGTCACATCTCGGCCCTAACTCTTTCTAGAAGGTTAAGTATGGGAAGCACAGGATGGACTGTTTTATATCAAGCCAGCTGTGTGCTTCCACACCAGGTTCAATGTTGAAAGTTCCTTAACTGAACATCTGGCTAATAATGTGCCTTCCATTTATTAAAAGCACTTACTCATTGCACCTGGCCCATGGGAGGAAAGTACATGGGTCAAGTAACTGCAGCATGATTTCAAATGTTTGCCTTACCATCTACAAACATAATTAAAGAATAATAACCACAATCCTGGGGGGAAATCTTGATGAGTCCTCTTTACTAGTAGTTCTACAACAGAAATGCAAAAAATAAGAAAATTAGTGATAATCTTATGAAGTTAAACCAATTAACTCCCAAATATAACAACTTCGGTATGAAAGAAATTATTTCCTGGCCTACGCACTAGTTGAGTTAGCCCCTGCCTCACTGCACCAACTAAAACGATTTTTAAAAATCTTGAAAGTGATGAGGGTGTAACATTTACATTAATATCTTCATTGGTAGAACTGTTTTTAGGAGAGGAAATATTTTCATAATTCTCATTTCCAGCTTTTCCTAAGACATACATTTTTTTAATGCATTGAAAGCATAATTTTTCCAAGAGAGAAACATGGAAGTAACTCTACCTTTTTCAAGGTTATTTAAAAATCTGTTTGGTGCTTGATCAACTAATAGTCAATCACCTGAGTTCTAATTCATGACTAAAATCCAGCAGATTAGTTTGAGTCATTCTGCTAATGTGAATCTGATTTGACCAGATATTAACTTCATTATTTAAAATAATGTTATTAGGATCTATTGAACATTGGCCAGTACTAAAATTTTCTTATTAATTTCTGGAAAAAACATCTGAGATCATCTTACCTGCTGTTTTAAGAACTAAACAATTATATGTATTATAATTCATGGAAAATACATATTTTTTTTTCATATTTCTAGGTTGTTTTCCTTGTCTCCTGTTGAGCAAACACCTATCAGACTCTTTGGCATCTATCAAAGTGTTCTGAGTGTCTTATAACAACAGAGCACAGATTCAAGAAAGTTTATACTTTACTAAATAAACAGCACACAGATGTGGATGTTGAAAAATTAATACCACACAATCTGACAGGCTGTAGTATCAAAATGTTTCTACAAAAACAGAATGAAATAAACCCAAGCACAAATACTCATGTAATCATGGCATGAATGAATCATAAAGCATTGAAACAGAAGTTTAGAGATCTGGCATCAAGTACAACTTCTGACAAATTACTCAGCTGCACACATAGTTCTTCATGTCATCTCATTGGTAGAGAGAATATTGGAAGTAAAAGTAGCTTGTTACATGTCAACAGAAACCAGTTTAAAAAATAATTTCAAAACATTTTATGATGTTTGTAATCCTCCTCATAACTCAAAAACTGCCTCTTACATTTTCAGAATAGGTACTTACTATTCCCAGATAAGGTGTTCTAATAGAGTACCAATTTGTTGTTGTCAATTAAGGCCACAGGAACCCTGGGAGGTTGCTGCTGACATCTAGTGGCATAACTTTTTAAATGCCAAATGCATTAAAAATCTATAACTAGAGAGAGAAAGGGACAAACATACATACATATGCACTTGCAAAGTCTAGTGGACACCCCATGTCATAAATTATTTGCCTCTGCCCACACTACTCTCCTTGCAATGATTTGCTTCCCTTCCAAAGTAATGCTAGTACTGCAAAACCAAAGAAATGAAAACTAACACACAGGCTAAAGCCTTAAAGGAACCAATTCCCTCAAAGTTCTTAGTCCTCCACTGGGAATTACCAGTTCCCAGACAGCCCCAATTCCCAAAAGCCCTGCTCCAGCCCCAATTCCCAAGAGCCCTGCTCCAACCCCAACAGTCGTTAATTTCATCTCCATTTTCTAAATAACAATCACCCTTTCCCAACCTCCACACCTAGTATTTAGGTACTTTTAGGATCCTAGCCTAAAGAAAAGACTGTGAAGCTGGGAATATATTATTTCAGACTGCATATCTGCAAACATACACACACATTCAAAATGGCCACAAACTTCTTAGTCATGAGGTTCAACAATTATTGCAAACTTAAAAATAGCTTTCAGGAACAGCTTTAATGGTTTCCAACCATCCACATGAATGATGATGTATAGAAAAACACAGAAGAAATTGAACTTGGGAAAAATGATAAGGAGCGTAGAGCATGCTTCTATAAGCATGTAAAGAGATTTGTTTTGTAGTCTCTATATGTGTGTATGTGTGTATGTATGTATGTATGTATGTAAGATGTGTATGCGTGTATGTGAGTAGAACAAGAGACTCTCAAGTTTTGCATGTACCCCCACTCCAACTAGAGCACTGATGAATATAGTAGGTAAACACTGATTTAATGAATGAATACATAAATGAATGAGGTGGCAAATTACAATATAACTTTTTTTTTCCTATCGGTTCTGATGTGAGATATGCAATAGGCAGTGTCTTTATAAGGCAGGGTTTTGCTCATGGGCAAGTGCCTTAGCTGAATAGCTCAGGTTAGAATTTTCTTCAATGACATGTGTGCTAAGCGGCAAAAACCAATGGGTGATAGAACTGGGCAATCTTCCCTTGGTGAAGAGAATGTTTCAATAGTGGAAAATTATTTTCTTTATAAGTTAATGTATTTGAATTTAGATTTTATTCTCATTGAAAAGATGTGATAAAGGGAGAGTAGGTTCTCAAGGCAATCCTAAATAATACAAAACATAGCTAAATTATAACTCTCATAGTACAAAAGACTCTTTTAGCCTTTAAATATTACTTTAGTGGAAATCATGGAGATACAAGGAGTTCATTCATTCAAAGTTTGTGTACTTCACTCAAAAGTGGGAGTAAAAACGGATGGCAGAAGAATCTTTTTTTTTTTTTAAAGATTTTATTTATTTATTTGACAGAGAGAGACACAGTGAGAGAGGGAACACAAGCAGGGGGAGTGGGAGAGGGAGAAGCAGACTTCCCGCAGAGCAGGGAGCCCGATGTGGGGCTCGATCCCAGGACCCTGGGATCATGACCTGAGCTGAAGGCAGATGCTTAACGACTGAGCCACCCAGGCGCCCCAGAAGAATCTTTTTTACATTCATATTAAAGGAAAGAAATCCCATGTCTGTGTATGTACCTTTATATATAATACAATAAAATGATATATGTACATATGCATATATACACACATGCACACATAAGACCTACTAGGTAGCAACCTAGGCAAATCAATGACAGTGCGGCAGCCAGTGCATCCAGATGACTTTACCAAGTGAATACGGGTTAAGGGAGAGAAATAGATGTAGTATTATGAGGAATTCAGAAGGCTCCTTAAAGAGATATTTTAAGGTTATGTAGGCTTGGGAATAAGGGAGAAAGACTGGGCATTCAGAGTGGAGTATTCAGCATAAAGAAACAGAAGAATTAGGGTATGAGGTGGAGTAAGAGAGAAACGAAGTAAGAAATATAGGCAGGGAATTGATGGATATTGATGAATATTGATGAATTGATGAATATTACTTGCAGGAGTCGATTTTATACAGTGCCATGCCTTATAGTTTTGGGAGTTTTTAAACAGGTTTTAAAAGATGGTGTATCCCACAGAATCTAATCCTCAGAAGATTAAAACATAATAAGAACTTTTCAAATGACAAAAACCATAAAAGCCAAAAAAGTTCTTTAAAATTATCATAATAGCTCTTTGTCATGTAAATCCTCTTTAAGAATTACTTTTTAATCACTTCTGTATGAAAATCCTCAGTGATCTGTTGTCTGACTTGCACTTTAAGCACTCTTTGGGAGCATACTTTGCCTGATGTTACAACTGTATTTCTGTAAAGCATTACATTTATCATACATGGCACCTAATTCAGGGAATGTGACAATTACATCACACCTTTTATCACATGTCATCAAAGTATTTCTACTTCTCATTTAAATTCATGGTCATTAACTTATTGATCAACCTGCAAGTTTTGATGATTTACTTTCCATTGTTACTTTAGGGTAGGTATGTAATAAATAATATAAAATATAAGTAATGTAGTAAGCTCTTAAAATACCAGATTTCATCCTTTTAAGCCTCAACATATATAACATCTATGTTTCTTACAGCCTGTATAATAAACCGCAATGAAACACATCACTAAATTATTTATTTATAATTTATTTATTAGTGCTCTTGAACATAAGTAACATTATACACTAGCCTTATGAGACAGTTTATTTTCAGTTCTTAAAACTGTTTATACTAAGCTTAGATCTCAACCTAGAGTACATCAAAAAATGCCAAATCCTTAATATCTCATTACAGTTACTTACAAAAAAATTATATGTGAGAAAAAAACTTGATATTCCTACATAATAAAAATAAATTACAGACATGAAATTTTCTTAATGAAATTCAATCTATTTCCAGGACATATAAACATATGTAGAAGTGCAACAGAATAACAGTCTCTATCTTTGTACATAATCTTTCTAGGGGCATATTGAAGGATATTTTGACCTGACTAGTTGAAGTTGCTTTTCTCTTTGGATGACAAAATTCAGAATACTGTGACTAAAATACCCCTTTAAAAGAGTCAAATGCAGAACTTTCAAGTGTATATTATTCCAATAGCTTGCTCTCTGAGCTCCACTGTCAGAGTTAATTCTACACAAAATGAGTGTGTTAGTTGTCATGTGCAACTGGGAAAACTAAATGGTCCCATTTGTCTAAAAATAGCACCTTCACTAGTATGTCTTAAACTTCCGTATTCATAGTAGGAGGCCAGCATTACCTTGATACCAAAACCAGATAAAGACTCCACTAAAAAAGAGAACTACAGGCCAATATCCCTGATGAACATGGATACAAAAATTCTCAGTAAAACACTAGTAAACCAAATCCAACAGTACATTAAACATTGAAATTTAAATGTCTATATTCCATCTGAGATAATGAATGCTGAGCATCAACAATTAGCATTCTTTGTCATATTAATAGGAATTATTTTTATAAGATTGGAAACACCCTTATTTCAATGAATCGAAAGGTCTAACGTAGAGAGATGATGAAGTGAACACCATTTTCTCCACCCCAAATTACTCATCCACATCCCACTCACAGCCTGCACACAAATACACATATGCTAGAGCATAAGCTTTTGGGGACTTCTGTCAGACCAAAGCACTCGGACTCCAGCAGTATACAGGACTGTTCCTTTATTTTCACGTTGAGGAGAAGTGAATTTTGTTACTCTGCGTACACAATTCTGAAAACTCTACCATGTTAATGGAAATATCCCTCCCTCAACCCTAACTTTTTTCTGTTATTACATTCAGTTCAAAATAAGTTTATCCATCTCTTAAATACATAAAATAAAAGGCTAGTAAAATTGAATATTAGCATATACAGACCTCTGAAAAAAGAAAAATATCACATGAATGCCTCCTGGATAGTCTGTGCTCCCTTCATTCTTTATTTTCATCCTAAAGGTCATAGATCCTTGACCCTCTTTATTGGCTTCATCTCATTCAGTGTGTTTTTTTTTTTTTTTTGCTCTCTCTTTATTGTGTCATTCATCAATTTACCCTCAACAAGCACTTTTCCACCACATATCTCCCTATGCCTATATCATATAGCTCAGCTTCACCTTGTTCCACATATTGTCTAGGTAGTAAGTAGTGCTCATTATGTCTCTCTTTGGGGAGTCACAGTTAATAGTTCTATGCAAAAGGCAACCCTTAACTGCTGTCATTAACCATTTTAAGATATTTTATAGTTTGAATTAACATTTTAGTATAGATAAAACTTGAATAGAGTGCCTACAATTCAAAATCCCCTTTAGGGGAGAAAATCTGCTTCCTTAAGGAGTCCTTTGAAGAATTAACTGAAACTAGAAATAAGTAGAAACACCCCAATTTGCAATTCAACCTAAATTTTTGTTCAACTACAAATTAAAGTTCAGAAACAAGTTTTCTGCTAATGTCCATTAAATTTAAATGCTACCTTTGTTTCAGCACTCATTTGTTTTTAGGAATTCAATGATTTTTCAAAAATAAAACCCAATTAATTCCAATTAGAATGTAGTCTAATGTACATTTCAATAATTCTATTATTTGTGTTCCTATACATACAGTGACATCCTATCTTCACAGCTGTATGAATAGAAAGTACTGAGAGATGGGTCCAGTTCCCCATCACAACTCTAACCTTTCATAAACATTTCCATAAAAAACTATTTTGAGATAATAGTTTTATTCATAAAATATACACACATTATATATCTGCATCTATACCCACACTTCATTTACATGTACATGTCATTATAATATTTGCATGAGTGTTCATATTCTTAGGCCAAGATATGTAAATAACTCACATAGCAATTTGAAAATTTAGCAACTAAATAGGCAATCTGTTAAGCATAATCAGACATGCTATTCAGCAACTGTATGATATAATTCAATCTTCCAAAGAAAATATATGTTTTGCGTGAGGGTGCCTTTATAAAAACTTGATGACGTTTTCCAGGAATTTGTACTGAAATTTTCACATATTCAAAAAATAATAGGTAAAGCCATCTGACTAATGCTTAAATAAAAGGCAAATCTCATCACTGTCACCTGATAAGAATCTAATTGTCGGGCGCCTGGGTGGCTCAGTCGTTAAGTGTCTGCCTTCGGCTCAGGTCATGATCCCAGGGTCCTGGGATCGAGTCCTACATCGGGCTCCTTGCTTGGCAGGAGGCCTGCTTCTCCCTCTCCCACTCCCCCTGCTTGTGTTCCTGCTCTCACTATCTCTCTCTCTGTCAAATAAATAAATAAAATCTTAAAAAAAAAAAAAAAGAATCTAATTGTCTTATTGTCTATCATTTGTAAATATGATACACTAATTGGAGCTATTTCCAAAGAGAATGCAATCTTCTAGTCAAGATCCTATTCACTTATTAACATAAATGAAAGAAACTGTCATAAAATTAACCATTATCCATAATGTTTTGATAAGCTAATATATATTTTAAAATTTACTATTCACTTCATGAATATGATGATCATCATAAATCATCCCATTTTTCAGATAATGATTTGATTTTTTGATGGGTTATTCAATAGCTAAAACCAGTAATCAAAGAAAGCCAATGAGTCTAATGTGTCAGAGTTAAACAGACTAAAAAATACATCAGTTCAAAATAAGCATTACCTTGATCTGAATTTTCATAAAAAACAGCAGATCTCTTGCCAGGTAACACCATTTCTTTGGATTCTGTGGGCAAAGAGAAAAGAGATTAATAAAAACAACCTTTCTTTTTACTCTTTAAATACTTCTTAAAGAAGATTCATTAGTAATAAAGGTCAGAGACGAAAATCACTTAGCAAAATACTCAGCTCCATTCAGCAGGTGCCTTGGGAAATACTTGTTCTAAATGCCAGGTAGTTTCCTAAAAGGTTCCCCCTCTCCTATAGCTGAGAACATGGGTGACTGTGGCAGATACTCAGCCTTGTTTTCCTTGCTTCTCTATCTTCTCACATGGGAACAAAACTAGCACTTGAGCAAGAAAAAGCATTAGCTTCCACCATTTCAAAAGGTAAGATGTAAGCCATGTTGGGACAGAACATTTACTTGGAATACAGCTAACTGAAATGGAATTTGCAATTATCTAAACTTACTTTTCTCCCTCCTGCAGTGAGTATGGGTTTTAAAATATTCATGAAAGCTTGGGTGTTTTCCTATTCTGTCTTTCCACAGAAGTGATACGATGAGATATTATGGGATGACTCTGTAAATAATTGCAGATTACCCTGCTTATATGATGCAATTTCAGAGCTTTTCTATGCTGCAACAAGGAGGAAATCACTTTATAGAAGTCAAAAGTATGAAAATATATCTTATTCCCTCTCTTAGCATATAACAATCTTGATGAGTATTCCATAAGAGATTTTATTGCATCATTATCTGAATGTTCAGATTGGAGAATAAGAAATTCAAGTCTGAGCAACAACTTTCCAGAAAGGAATGTTACATAGCTAGATAAGAATTTTAAATTCATTCCTCAAGAAAGTTATTTGAACAAATGTTAACAGTTAAAAGCATCATTGATTAATTGACTATAACAGTCATTGTAAGAATAGTCTTATAACTGTAATCACTACATCTTACCAGCAAGTGACCTTGGGCAAGTACATTAAACTCTGTAAGCCTTTACATTTCATCTGTAATATCAGAATAATAATCCCTCCTACTCCACAGAGCTGATAAATGATATAAAAATGTATAAAGGATATAGAACTAATGAATATTATTTAATATAATTATCAATAACATCATTAATATTATTATCATTGTTCCCCTTTCAAAAAAATCTCACTACCCTACTGAAAATCTCTGCCTCTGTGAGCCATGTGGTGGAATGATTAAAATAGTATACTGGACATCACCGAATTTGCCTATTTGTTAATCACAGTCTGTGATGACAAAAATAAATAAATAAATAAATAAATAAAGAGTCATTTTAGGTCTTTGGACAGGTGGAGAAAAAAAATTTTTTCAGGAAGATGAGTAAGTTGTCAACCACTCTACTACATTGGCTTCTCTTGATTTTGCTAAAGATTTTAATTTAAAGAAACCCTCCAAGAAATTATGATATATTTCAAGATTCTCTTAAAGAAACTGCCCCTTGTGTACACTTATCAGTACTCAATCCCACTCAGAAAACACCTCATGAGCCCCTGGTGCAAGACAAGTGTATGGACTGACTTTAGAGAAAACAATAAACAAAATGTGACCCAAGAAAAACACAGTTCAGTGGAGGAAACACATCTTTAGACAATTATTTCAAGTAATTGATGTAAATACCAAGTTTAAATCATTAAACAATATACAACGTGTTGGAGCAATAGAAGGTATTGAAAGAATATTCTGCAGTCAGGAAAGGAAGATTTAAAAAATAATCTTTAAAAAGTCAGTCAGAATAGCTGAACTGATACATACTGGCTGACTATCGGTCCTGTTTTGTCTAAGAAAATTTCACGAAAGAGAGGAACTTTGGAAGACTAAGTCTGGAAGGCAGGTAAGTAAAAATATGTCTTTCCAGGGAGCTGAGACAATGCATACAAAGAACTGGAATCATAAAAAAAAAACATGGAGACCAGATTAGCATGAGGCTGACTTGCAGAGAGCCCATTATACTTCTCCCCAATCTCTCATTAAAATGCTCAGAGGATGTCAAAGAAGAGAAATACTAGTAATGGTATCAGGAGAAAAGAGACAAAATATAAAAAGGTATTTCTAGTAGCTGCATCCCTGATAGGGACAGATTAAGTAACACTGTTTTAGACTCAAACCTCTTACTGTATATTTTGAAAGATACAGCATATATGACTAGAAATAAAGAAACTGGGAAGGGAGTTTGATTCATACCAATAGTCCCCAACTCCAAGGTGCTGGAATCAAGCAGACCAAAGTCTGCATAACTTCTCTTGTGGGTTGAATTGTGTCCCCCAAGAAATATATTAAAGTCCTACCCTTACACCTGTGAATGTGACCTTATTTGGAAATGGAGTCTTTTCAGATATAATTAAAATGTGAGTTAAGATTATATGATATAGAAAGGGGGGACCCTTAATCCAATATGACTGGTGTCCTTATAAGATGAGGCACAAAGACACATGCAGAGAGGAGAATGCCACATAAAGACAAGGCACACAGAGGGAGATCATGTGATGAGGGAAGAAGAGACTGGAGTCAACAAGCCAAAGAATACCAAAGATTGCTGACAACAGAAGCTAAGAGAAAGTCATGGAACTGATTCTCCCCTAGAGCTTACAGAGAGAACATGGCCCTGTTGACCCCCTTATTCTGGATTTAGAACCTCTAGAATTGTGAGAGAATAAATTTATCTTATTCTAATCTACCCCATTTGTGGTAATTTGTTATGGCAGTCCTAGTAAACTAATGTAGCATCTTTTGAGGCAACAAGAAATAGGACCCTACCCTGATCACTTGGAATTTAAAAAATCTTACAGGTATACTGTCAGCAAACATATTCTCAATTTAGAATTTAGAATAGCCAGTTACATATAAAAAGCTGATTTAAAGTTTAAATTGTCTTCCCTCCAGAGCTAGGATCCACTGAAAGTGGAAACCAACAGCCAGTGAAGAGGAATATGTTGGTCCTATATTTTTACCCCAGGTCCCTCTTCCCCAGCCAGTTAATCTTGCTCCCAATGCCTCTGGAATATGGGAGTGGAGTGAAAAAATGGAAGATAAGAAAAGAAGAGGTAAATGGAGAAGGAAAATTTACTTTCTGTTCACTGAGCTAAGAGAGCTATTATGTATTTAAAGCTGATTCTCAACCAGTGGATGCTTTTCCAGGTTTTTCAGGGATTATTTCCCCTTCTCCAATCACTGAGGACCTTTCATTTATACTACCTCAACATGAGTCATACTGTCTCACTTTATCACTTACTACATCCACAGCTCCAACTAACACATTCAGCTATCTGCTGAAGGCAGTTCAGCCTCTGGGGAGCTCTCTGGGACAGCTTCATGATTGCCCCCTCACATTCATGGCCCAGATCTACTGCACAGGGACCTCTCCAACAAACCCTGGGGAAATGGGCTACTCTCAATTGAGCACCTCTACTTTCTCTACCATAAATGCTCACTAGCTCATCTTGGCTTTAGATTCATCAGAAATCAGTCCACTGTCTCCACAACCACCCCCAAAACTTCAAGGGACACATACTAAACCCTCACTGAGTTTTGTTGAAGCACCCCTTTTTATCACTGGGAGGGGAAAAAAGGTAACACCCCACAACCTACCTCCTTGTGGACATTCCCAATGGACCCTCAGTTCACTCCAAAGAAATAAGCCTTTAATCTCTAGACCTCCCAGCCTTTTTGGATTAGGAATGTAGGAGTTATCTAACCAGTTCTCATGCTCATACTAGGGAATTTCTACAAGGTGACCTGTGTTCATAAATCACTTTGGTATCTGATAGCTATTGTCTTAAAGGGTCAATATTTTCCCATTTACATAGGAGTTTTCACAATCTGAATTTTAAGAGACTCATAGGGGAAGCAGCTAAAAATGGTATAATATGCCTACTGGATATACAATCTTTTTGAAGTTTCTTGAGCATTCCATGAATTTTATATATAAATTCAATAAAATATAATCAATATTATCTCTCCTAATCTTCAATATAATCTCTCATCTTCAGTCAGGCAGAGTGCTTAATAGCTCTCACGTTGCTCTCACCAATTCCACTTTCCATGTCTGTTCCTTCTGGTTGTGGCTGAATTCTTACTTTTCAGCACCTTCCAAATTTACCACCCTGTCAATGTTTTAATGCCAACTTCTCCACAAAGTGATCCCCAGGTACTTTGGAGTTTGTTGATTTTATCACTCTCTGACCTTGTGTAGCAATTATAGCCAATGCATATAATTTATATTGCCTTCTTGGGTTGTCTTGTGCTATCATGTCTCCCCAACTATATTTTAAGTTCCTCAAGAGTATTTGTATCTTGTGCCTCTCACCTATCCCCTTTAGTACTTAACTCAATGCTTGGCACATAGGAGGTGGTTCCTAATAAATACATACTCACTTCCATGTACTAAATATCTATTAACAAAGATAAAGCAGAGCTAATTTTTGTGGCATAAATGTCTTATCATGTCCCATATAGAAATTACAGTCCTTGTCGTTGCCACATAAAATTTAAAGAACATTTGAACAAACTAATATGTCAGATAGAACAGAAGCAGAAGACAAAGGAACATGACAAATGATACGCCATCAGAAAACAAAGATGTCATTATTTGGAAATATAATCCATATGCAATGCTTTTGCATTTCTCTATGTTTGACCTCACCTTTCTGCCAGGGGTAGCACTTGTCTCAGAGGGGTTAGGATTGTTACAAGGTAAATAAAATAAGAAAGGAGGAGACGACAGCTTCACCAGCAAGAATTCTAGATCCATAGCAAGGTGGCGGTCATGAAAACCAGGCTTTCCTTTTAATTTTTAAAAAGACGATCTTACTTGGCATTATCATATTAGAAGTCAGAATTAGAGAACTAGATCATGGAGTTATATGATGCCATTAGTGAAGAAAACATAGGGTATGATGTAAAGGAGATGGAAAACTACCTTAGGCTCAAGGGTTGTATGGAGAAGAAGACAGAAGAGGAAGAGGTCAAATATCAAGTCCTCATTTCCCTCCTCTAAGTTAAATCCTCACATGAATTTGGTAATAAGAGCAGTAGGACTAGTAGACTGCTTTTCAGGGCATAGACTGGAGAGAACTCAAGACTGTCTGAGAAAACTATCATTCAGCATTTAACACTACACGGAAGCAGCTAAGCAGCTTTGGAAGAGGGAGGGAAATATCTAAAACCATGAATCTGAGACAGAGTCCCATTATGCCCACAGCCAATGTGTGGTGCCTCAGGGAGACAGAAGTTCCTAAGTACCCTGATCAGGGAACATGGGAGTGCTGAGTGGATGTAGTCCCACCTACTAGCGCCCCCCCCCAAAAAAAATGCAATCACTGTGTACATAGTCACAATACCATAAGGGAAAGAATAGAAGAAAGAGAATTCTGAAAGCACAAACATTTACCCAAAAGTTGTCTGAGTCATCTACCCCTGATAAAAAGGAACTTAAATGTATCTAGTCCAATGTCATTCTTTTACAGATGAGGAAACAAAAGACCAGAGTGGCAGACTCATTTACTCGAGTATTATGCAAATGAGGACAGAGAAGAGGCAATAATTCCAATTTTTCTAATACCTGCTGAAATGCCTACACACTATCCTACACTTTTATCCAGCTTCTTTTTATTATAAATATCAGTTAATGCTGTTATTCAGTTAATATTTAAAAATAAAAATTCAAATTTTTTTAAATAAAAATACCAACAATGTTAAATCCATTTATTTTAATGAATAATGAAATACATTTAAAATTAAAATAATGAAAAATGAGTCCCCAGAAACACTATTAGTCTCATTTACTTAGTAAATTTAGCAAGGTTACTGATTTAAGGTCATTATACAAAAATCAGTTGGGCTACCACATAACAACAAACAAAAACATAGAAATTCTGATTGCTTGGGTGGCTCAGTCGGTTAAGCATCTGACTCTTGATCTCAGGGTTATGAGTTCAAGCCACATGCTGGGCTCCATGCTAGGTGTGGAGCTGGTGTAGAGCCGGGCATGGAGCCTACTTAGAAAAAAAAAGAAATTCTACATTTAAGATAGAAATAAAACCTCAAATACCATGGAATAAATCTAGCAAAACATGTTTATGACCTCTAAATTAAAAATTACTTAGAGAAACATTACCTAGAGAAAATAAAGCAGAAAAATTAATGGAAAGAGAGACATCAAGCTCAGTGATTGGAAGATTCATTATTAAAGGATGTTGGTTCTCCCCAAAATGACCCATGTATTCAGTGTTATCACAATAAAGATCCCAGTAGTTTGTTTTTTTAATTTTAAATTTACAAGCTAACATTTATACAGAAATGTAAAGGGCCAAGATTAGCCAAGTGATATTAAAGAAGAACAAAGCTGGAGGTTCTTCAATGACCAGAATCAAACTTATAAAGCTTTCATAATTGACACAGTGTGGAATTGGTACAAAAACAAACAGATACATGGAACAAAACAAACAAAAAAAAGACCACACAAATTATGACAACTAATTACACAAGTAAATTTGACAATGTAGAGAAGTTGGTAAAGGGCAATTTTTCCACTAACTGATACTGAACTAATTATATAACCATTTGGGGTAAAACGTGAATCTTAACTCCTACATATACAAAAAAATCACTTTCAGAGGGTTGTATACTAACACATGGATGATAAAACAATAAAGCTTTCAGAAAAGAATATCTTTCCCTTTGGGGTAGACAATGATTTCTTACAGAACACAGAAGTGGTAGCTATAAAGGGAAAATACATGTGACTGCATTTAAATTAAGAGCTTCTCTTTATCAAAAGATGCCACGTAGAGAATGAAATGGAAAGCCACAGAGTACAAGGAGAAACCTGCAATACATATATCAGATAATGACTCATATTCAGGATATTTAAACTCCTACAAATCAATAAGAACAAGGCAGACAACTCAAAAGAAAAATGGCACAAACGGACATTTCACAAAAGAAGGCATTCAAATTTTCAACTAAAATAATAAAATTTCCTCAACTTCATTAGTCTCTTGGAAATGCAAATTAAAATCACAGTGAGATACCACTGTGGCCAAAATAAAAAGGACAGATAACATCAAGAGTTGCAAGGATATGGAGCAATGGTACTGTCATATCCTGCTTGTGAAGGGCAGAGAGTGGAAATGGGTGTAACTTTAGAAAACAGTTTGGTAGTATCTACTAAAGGTGGACATATGCACACCTTGTGGCTGGGCAAGTTCCACTCCTAGGTTTATAATCACTATAAAGTCACACTATGGTTGCCAAAAATTATGTACAAGAATGTTCATAACAGCACTCTTCATAGTAGGGACTAATTGGAAATAGCTCAAATCTCCATTAATAGCAGAACTAATTAAGACATTAAGATTTATTCATACAATGAAATGTTACACATTAATGAGAATGAACAAACTACACTTACATGAACAACATGGATGAATATCACAAACAATAATTAGGGTAAGAAATCACATGCAAAAAAGTACATACCATATGACAACATATATATAAAAAGTGGAGGGAACCTCTTGTGGGGTAGTGACTGGGAGAAGACATGGGGGTGCTTTTAAAGTACTGATACTATTCTTTTTCTTGAGCTGGCTGTTGGATCTTCAGGTATGTTCACTTGCAAAATTTTATCAAGCTGTAAACTTAAGATTTGCTCACTTTTCTATATGGCTGTTATATTCCAAAAAAGTTCATTTTTTTAAGTGGTACTGGAATCCCCACCCATCTGTCTATACCACTTGAAAAAAAGGTACAAAGAGATTATAAAGGTGATCCCTGATTTTAAAGACAATCAGACAGAAATTAAAGAGCAGATTTCAATCTGTAAATGTTCTTTCTCAGCTTCTACAGGTATGATAATTCAGGGCAGCACCTGGAGAGAGAACATTAGTATTTTCCCTGGAATACAGCCATTTTCCATATTTTCAACCTATACATTTCCCCCTCAAATTACTTATTCATTGTTGACTCTGTTCAATGAAAGGGAATCTAGCATAAAATATATGTATACTACATTTTTTAAAGCACATTTGCATATTTAACAGTACATACATTTGAGATTTTTTTTTTAATTTGGGCTACATTAGCCAGGAAACATAGTCAGATTCTAAGTGTTACACCTGACCTTTTCAATTATTTCCCTTTGCAAATACTAAAATTTCTACTGATTTGATTCCTTTCTAATTTTCCTTTGCTTATTATTTTATGATACAATTATTACATTTGTAATTGTAGGTTTTTAAAAGTTTCTGCATTTAAGTTTTGGAAAGAAAACATAAATAGAAAACAAAAATACAATAAACACCTATTTACCTCTGTCTGTAAGCAATGAGATAGAAAAAATTTTTCTTCCCTAAATTATAATTATACCTATATTAAACATCAATAATGAAAACCACAAAGGTAATAACCAAGGCACAGGCATTTTGAAATGTATGCTTAATATATGCCAGAGAAAAGGCAGAAATAACAACAACAAAGTCACATACCAGGTTTAAAGCACACTAAAAAGTAAATACGAGGAACAATTAATTTCTGCCCTTTTATTTTTTTAATAATCAGACTTTTAACTCAGTTGATGAAAACATTCTTCTCTAAATGATACGCTCTAATTTCACTGATAATTTTATGTATTTAATCATAAGTTTTTCACTCTCTGTTGTTTAGTCAAAAAATAATCAAAATATTTTCCCATAGGCAATTTAGCAATAAAAGACTTAAAAAAAAAAAAAAAACTTCTACTCTTTGAAAACTATTTTTTTAATCTCTTGATCTGAATTACCTTAGAAGTACCTTATTATTATTATAATGGTAAAAATAAACATTTATCACTGCCAAATAGAAACCAGACATTGTTTTGTGTTGATGTCTTACACACTTAAGGCTCGTAACAATTTTAACAGCTGAGTATACTATTACTCCATTTTATAAACGAGGAAACTGAAGCACAGTTTGGTTACCTGATCCACAAAGCCAGTGAGCAAAGGCAGGATTTGAAGGCAGGTAGCTGTCACCAATTCTGTTCTCTCGACTATTCCGCTGAGCTAATATTCCACTATTTCCATGTCAGTACCTGTTACTATGGCACCTCTTTGGTTCTTATGTGTTATTATTTAAATATATTACTTAACTCTTACAAGGAAGTCTCCCATTTTATTTTAAATGTATGTTATGGGGCACCTGAGTGGCTCAGTTGGTTGGGTTTCTGACTCTTGACTTCAGCTCAGTTCATAAATCTCAGGGTCCTGGGATGGAGCCCCTGGGTGCACTCTGTGCTCAGCCAGAGTCTGCTTGAGATTCTCTCCCTCTCCCTTTGCCCCTCCCCCTGCTCACACTCTCTCTCTCATAAATAAATAAATCTTTACAAATAAATAAAATGTATGTTATTTAAAAATATATTTTGTGTATTTCTTTACTATTTTCTATATTTTTCAGGTATTCATTAGAATTGTATACACACTATACTTTGAATTTAGAGTGGGTACTACCTTCAAAGAATTTAAAGCAATTTACATATATTATGCCATTTACATTTAAACACATATACACAACCAGCACTAGTCTCTGAGATGATTTTTATATATTTTATTGCATATTTTCTCACCTTCTATCTCATGCTATTGCCAAAGTCAAACACTCAGGGTCTAGATCCTTTATTCTCAAAAGGTGGTCCATAAACTGTTAGTATCACATTACTGGGGCGCTTGTTAGAAATACAGAATTCCAGGCATTACACTAGACCAACTGAGTCACAATTTTCATTCTAACAAGAAACTTAAGTGATCAGTAGGCATAAAGCAGTAAGCTGCTTTGGGGGCACCTGGGTGGCTCAGTCAGTTAAGCATCTGACTTTGGCTCAGGTCACGATCCCAGCATCTTGGGATCAAGCCCTACATGTGGCTCTGTGCTCATGGGAGAATCTTCTTTTCCCTTTTCCTCCCCCTCTGCCCCTCCCCCTGCTCATGTTTGCTCTCTCTCTCAAATAAATAAATAAAATCTTAAAAAAGAAAAAGAAAAAGAAACCCACTTTAAATGATCTATTCCTCTAAACTAAAGGCTTTCTTAATCCTTGGTTCAGCTAACTTATCTCTGTAGGTTCTGTGAAATTTATTCTTATCAATTTTACCACTAAGTGTTTTAGTCTGTTAAAATTATTATTGAGTACTTCACTATCTCTATCACTTTTACTGCCTGCAGTGTTACTGAATTTTACTGAATTAATTATTGAGGACTTAAAACAGAAGCTTCTCTTCTAGGGCTGTCTGAAAGGCTGTTTTGTTTGCAAGGTGCTGTGTCTTCCACAAGTAACTACAAATGCCATCAATTGAAAACAGGCAGAGCTGACATGCTTTAGTTCTGGTGTGTAGCCTTGTAAATGTCCATGAGAGTTCCTAAGTTAAAAAATCAATACTAGAGTAGCTACTGTTTTCTCAAAATCCTGAGAGATTTTATGCTATATTATAGCACAATGCTGATCTCAAATCCTTTGTGATTTCTTCTCAAATTTTCTTAGTTCTCAGGTATTCACTTAATAAGTTGCCCTAGGGTTTTCTAGCTTTTTACATAAGATGACCTGAAAAGGTTCCAGAAAGATATTTTAGTATTACTACTAAGCTAAGGATTTTGCTCTGCCTAAAATAAACACCATTAACAACAACCAAAATCAAACATAATAACTAATAAAACCCTCAAAGAGAATCATCCATATTGAAAACCATAAAAATAAGCTTCAAAAACAGCAAATTAATGGAAAAAAAAAATCTTAAGATAGAAGACAAAGTTCTGTACTGTTAAGTGCTTTTTACTGTTTTAATAAAGTACCAATACTCATAGCTTCAAAAAATTATCAAATTTCCTTATCACCTTATCTCTTTGCTTTGGCTCTTGAATAGATTACCAACTTATGAGCTAGCTGGGATAAGATTTACCTGAGCATATAGAATCAAGGAAGATCATTCATTACAATTTTACCATAGAAAAATAAAGAATGTTTGAATGTAGTCTGGGTATTAGACAGTAAAAAGGAATTTATTTTAATTGTGTCAGGTGTGATAACCATATTGTGGTTACATAAGATAAATATTCTTATCTTTTAGAAACGTATACTGAAAAAAGGCTGGGCTGAAATGTCAAAAGAAATTACCAATAGGACATACAGGTACATACCACCACCACTAAAGATGAAAAAAGTACCACCTACAAAAACAGAGAGAAAGAGGACTATTAGGAATCTAGAAATGACATCAATAATAGAGAAATTTTAGTATTGATGCAGGAGGCTTAAGTAAGCCATTAGTACATTAAATTAAAAGTAATGAAAGAAAAAAATAATATTTCTTTTCACTATTCATAATGTAACTGAACTAACATTATATTTGAAAAATGCTATGGTCACATTTTATGGACCTCTTGCTCCAGCTAATCACTATGATAACTCTGTTATATATATATCACTGCTCTTAAGATTTAAAATAGTTATTTAAGAGAGACATGAACACTTTGCCCACTTTCATAACATTTTTGGCTTGACCCAAGGCCAGAAGTTTTACACTGCTTTACAGCAAGCCTTTCTATTCTATCTTCTACTTACTCCATCTTGTAGGATAAGGAAGGATAATTTGGTTACTCAGATAGTCATTTTTATTAGTAGGTGGTTTCTGTGCCTAAATGCAGTAGAGTAGTGGAAAACTTTGTCCAAAAATTTGGAAATTAACCGACATCAAAAAAATTTTAACTACATTAACTCTTACTTTCTACCCCTTCTAGGAACCAACAACTTTGGCAAAGCATATAAACATCGAAACTAACACAGCAGAAAAAAATCTTCTGCAGTGCTGAAGGTATCCATGTACAGAAAACCTAAGCGATATTTAAATGCAAAAAATAAATAAATAAACAATCTAAGAAAAGAGAATCATAGTTGAATGCCTCCATATTCCCCTATCAAAGTATTACAGAAAAAAAAAGAGATAAAATTAAACACTATATGGTGCCCAATCAGGGAATTTCTGTTGTGGGTAACATAGGCACCAGGAATTCTAAAAAGCCCTCCCCTTCAGAACATCTAGAATGCTTGATAAAATACAACAAACACTTTAAAATGCACTGCTGAGTTCATCAGACATAGAACGACCTTAAAGTTGCAGAATGAAGCAGGGTTGAAACAACAGTAACATCCACATGCAAAAGCATGGGTGTCCTCATGTTGTTTACTAATATTTAAAATCTTGAAGCTTTGCAATTTATTAGCCTGATAGGAAATAATGGACAAGCTTTTAGGTTTGAAAAAAAGTGAGGAGCTGAAATTCAGAACATCTTAAAGCCCAAGAGAATGTACAATTAAAAAAAAAAAATGCCTTCTACCATAAGGAAGCGACAAGGGAAACTTATCTATGGCATCCCTAGCTCGGAGTAGAGAAAAAGAAAATCACTCTTCTAAAAATGCATTAACCATAGGTCTTCCCCCATAGCTTTTAGCCTTGGTTTTACACTGATTATAAATCCTGAAAAACTTCAAGGAGAGAAATTAACTTAAAGAAGCAAATTGAATCCACTCCAAAATAATATAACTTCATCTCAGACCTCTCAGAATCCCAGAATTTTTAAAAAGCCAAATATGAGCACACAGTCCAAAATTATACAACCTATAAGAAAAGAAGCCTTCATAAAGGAGAGTCCAAAGAAGCAACAAACACCAAAATATGACTGCCAAGGACATCAAATTCTGTAATTATCAGAAACACAACATGAAATGAATATTTCAAAAATCTCTAAATATTTAAAAGAGGGAACTAAAAACATGATGGAATATTAAAGACAATTCGAATTTTAAAAGGCTAAAGGTAACTTCTAGAAAAAAAAATAAAATTACACTCTCTATAGACACATTGAATACAAAATCAGGTACAACTTCAGAGAAAGTTAATAGGCTGAAAGGTACATTTGAGCAATTACATAAAATACAACAAAGAAAGAAAAGGTAATAAAACATACATAAGACAGAGGAAAAAAATGCAAAGTTCTAGCATGTGACCAATCAAATTCCCTGAAAAAGAGATAAGAGAGAATGGAGGAGCGGCTAGACCCCTAAGCCTAGGGTGAGGCACGTGAGGCAACTAGGGCAAAATTTTAAGGAGGCATTTAGTCTTCTTAAATTTTGTCACCTGGAAGAGGCAATACTAAGAAAGATAATTGGCTAAAAGTTTTCCAGAATTGAAACTTGAGATCCAGGAAACACAATGTTTTTCAAGCAGGATTAAAAAAAAAAAGAATTTACACCTAGTGACAATAGTAAAACTATAGAATACCAAAGACAAAGAGGTCTTAAAAGCAGCCAGAAATAGAAGATTTACTACTTTAGTAGACACTGCTGGTGCCGTGCCCATATCCTCTCTACCAGCCACTGAATCCACACCTACCCTTCTCTTAATAATTGTCCTCATGTTTTAAGAGTTTCCATACTCCCTCTGGGGACAGCCCACTGCCAAAGAATAATAAATAGATACCAAGGCCAATTCCCTAGCATTAATGTGGGACATTTCTATGGTACCCTCACGATGCAGATGGTCTTATGGAATCAGGCTGATCTTCCACTAAATCCACATCTTTGACTACCTGCTTTTCCCATGCTACAATACTTTCCTAATTTTCTTTTTCTGATTTCAACAAACAAAACTGAGAATCCCCATCTTGGGTTTGAATCTAAGAAGTGCAATTACCAGCAAGCAAATGACAAATAGAACAGTAGCAGTTCTCAAAACAAAAATGTATACCAAAAGACTGTAGAGTAATATATTCTAAGCATTGAGAAAAGTAACTGTCAGTTAAGACTCTATTCCCAAACTGTAGTTTGAACCAGAGGTAAAATAAATACTTATTCAGATATATCAAAACAGATTTTATCACCAATAGACCCACACCAAAAAAATTTTTAGAAATAATTTGGGACAGAAAGAAAATAATCCCAGATGGGAAGTCTGAAACACAAGAGGGATGGGAAATAAGGAAAAAGAGTAATTGATGATCATTGGGTAGACTTAATCAACAAGGCTGTATTTAAAATAATATTAATAATAATGTTTAGGTAACAATAAATAAATTATTTTACAAAAAAAGGAGGAATGTGATTGAATTTAAGTTGCGATACCTTGCATTGTTGAGGAGGTGACAATAGAGATTAATTAACTTAAGATTTTAAGTATGCAAAGAAACATTATAAGGTCAATCTCTAAAAAATAGAAATCAACTATATTAACTTCAAATCAGCAAAGAATAGAAGAAAGAAATGAATAGTAAACCTCATCAGAAAGAAGTCTTCAGGAAGTTCTGTTTCTGGCTACGATGGAGTAACTGGTTCTGAATTAGTCCACTCACTATAAACAATCAAAAGTTAGACAAAAATATAAGGCAAATATTTTGAGGCATTATATACAACATACAGCATAAAACTATACTTTATGAGTGAAAGGAAAGCTCCACAATTTCCCCACCTCTTTCCATAAAAACAATTTTCCAACCTCAGTAAAGCAAGCTGAGATCCAGGCCAAACATATGGTCCTGCTGCACTTACAAGGCAGAGATTAGAGTTCAAAGGAGCTGAAGCACATGGAATATGCATGGCAAGGAGTCAGAAAGGAGGGCACTGTGCAGAAGGGAGGTCTCAGATGTCTAAGTAGTATTCCCTATAAGTTCTTGGGAAACGACAGGGCTATATATATGCAGGGCAAGAATACATGATGCTTTTTAGAGAGTTATTAAGAATGAAACAGAGATATTAGAGATCAAGCAGTGCTGGTGGATGTTGGAGTGCATGCCAGCCAGAGTTAAGATAGCCCTTTAATACCTCCTAATATGGTAGCTTTTTTACAATGTCGGTATACATTAACTATTAGATGTACAAAAATAAAGGAAAATAGGATATGTAGTAAAGAAAATGTATCAAAATAAACGGAGATGACACAGGTCTTGCATTTAGTAGATAATGACTTTAAAAAGGCCATTAAAAATAAAGAATCAATGGAAAATGTGTTCAGAGAATTAAAAAAAAATATGGTCTTAATGAGAGAACAGATAGTGGATCTCAGAAGAGAAATGAAAGCAGCTTTAAAAGGCAAATAGAAATTCTACAATAAGAGGAATAATAAAATTTAAAATGTACTGTATGGGCTTAATAGCAAGTTGGAGATGGAAGAAAAAAGAATTAGTGAAGTTGAAAAAAAAATCACAGAAATTACACAATCTGGAGCACCTGGGTGGCTCAGTCAGTTGAGCATCCAACTCCTGATTTTAGCTCAGGTCATGATCTCAGGGTTGTGAGATCAAGTCCTATGGTGGACTCCACACCCAGCATGGAATCTGCTTGGGATTCTCTCTTTTCCTCTCCTTCTGCCCCTGCCCCTGCTCATGTGTACTCTCTCTCTCTCTCTCTCTCAAAATAAATAAATAAAATCGTTTTTTTAAAAAAAGAAATTACACAATCTGAGGACCAGAGGAACAAATGTCTGAAGAAAAATGAACAGAGTTATAGAGACCTGTAAAACAATATCAAATAATTGAACATATGTATACTAGGAGTCTCAAAAAGAAAAGATAACAGGACATTAAATTATTTAAAGAAATAATGACTAAAAATATGCTCAATGATGGGGGAAGAAATGAACTTACAGAGTCAAACAAATTTTTTTTAAGATTTTATTTATTTGTCAGAGAGAGAGAGCACAAGCAGGGGGAGGGGCAGGGAGAGGGAGAAGAGGCTCCCCTCTGAACAGGGAGCCTGATGTGGGACTCGATCCAAGGGCCCTGGGATCATGATCTGAGCCGAAGGCACACACTTAACTGACTGAGGCATCCAGGCATCCCACAGAGTCAAAAATTTGAGGAAACCTCAAAAAAGATAAAATCAAAGAAAACTACACCAAAGTAAATCTTGGTCAATCTGCTAAAAACAAAAAATAAAGTAGTCAGAGAAAAAGGCACATTGCTATAGGCAACAATAAAAATAAGTGCTGACTTCTCGTCTGAACAAGGTACTCCAGACAAAAATGGAACAGCATCTTTAATATGTGAAAGGAAAAGAAATACAGTTGACCCTTGAACAACACAGTTTGGAACTGTTTGGGTCCACTTATACACATATTTTTTTCAATAAATACAGTATAGTATTATAAATGTATTTTCTCTTCCTTATGATTTTCTTAATAAATTTTCTTTTCTCTAGCTTTCTTTATTGTAAGAATACAGTATATAATATAACATACAAAATGTGTGTTAATCTATCATTTATGTTATCAGTAAGGCTTCTGGTCAACAGTAGGCTACCAGTAGTTAAGTTTCAGGGATTCAAAAGTTACACACAGGTTTGCAACTGCATGGGGAGTTGGTGGCCCTAACCCCTGCGCTGTTCAGGGGTCAACTATATTGTTATTTAAGAATTTTATATGTAGTAAAAATATACTTCAGCATGGCAAAAGAAACCATCAACAAAATGAGAAGGCAACCTACTGAATTAGAGAAGGTATTTGTAAATGATATATCCAATAAGGAGTTAATATCCAAAATATATAAAGAATTTATACAATTCAACAATGAAAAAGTGAATAATTCAATTAAAAAACAGACAGGGACACTTGGCTGGCTCAGTTGGTGGAGCATGTGACTCGTAATCTTGGGATTGTAAATTCGAGCCCCATGTTGGGTGTAGAGATTCCCTAAAAATAAAATCTTTATTAAAAAAGGGGGTAAAGGACCTGAATAGACATTTTTCCAAATGTAACATTATGTGTCAACTATAATTCAGTTTAAAAAAAAAATATGGGGCCTCTGGGTGGCTCAGTCGGTTAAGCATCTGACTTGGCTTCAGCTCAGGTCATGATCTCAAGGTCATGAGATCAAGTCCTGAGTAGGGCTCCCTGCTCGGCACAAAGTCTGCTTGAGATTCTCTCCCTCTGCCCCTCCTCCCACTCTCTCTTGCTCTCTTTCTCAAGATAAAATAAATAAATGTATTTTAAAATTTAATTTAAAATTAAAAATTGAGGGACGCCTGTGGCTCAGTTGGTTAAGTGTCTGCCTTCAGCTCAGGTCATGTCTCAGGGTCCTGGGATCGAGTCCCACATCGGCTGCTCCTCCTGCTTGTGTGCTCTCTCTCTCTCTGACAAATAAATAAATAAAATCTTTAAAAAATAAAAATAAAAAATAAATTAAATTAAAAATAGATATATATATACTCACACATATATACTTCAAAAATAAGGTAAAAACATTCATTATAAACAAAAGTGAAAAATAATTACACAACAAACATAAACTACAAGAAATGTTAGAAAAAGAAGGGAAATTACTGCATATGAAAAGGTAGATCTACAGGAAAGAAAGATGAACACTGGGAAAAGTAAATAGTGTGTAATAAGGAGTTTATATTATTCTCCTTACTTCTTTAAAAGATAACTACTTATTAAAAAGTAATAATAACAAAATTGTAAGGTAGAGTTTATAATATATGAAAAAGTAGAGGATTTGTGAATAACAGCATAATCCATAAGGTATAAGTTGATAAAATTCTACTATTGAGTGGGTATAACACTTTGGAAATGAGAATTAGAAACCAGGAAGTGAGAAGCATCAAATGTGAATAAAGTGGAAGGGTCATGTGTTAAACAGAATATTGACTCCAAATAGAGTTTAATAAGTTAGGGATAGGATATTGTTAAAAAAAAACTAAGAAGCCAATAAAATAAATAAAACAATATTAGAACATATTCAATTAGCCCAAAGTACTCAGGAAAAGAGCCACAAAAAACAAAAAAGTAAGAAAAATGGAAAAGAAATAAGATGAAGATAGACTTAAATGCAATAAATTTAATAATTACATAAAATGTAAACAGAGAGAAAGAAAAGCAAACAGACTAAACAAGGGGTTGACAAACTATGACTTACAGATCAAATTTTGCCTGTTTATTTTGTAAATATTTATTGAAAAATAGCCTCGTCTATTTACATATTGTCTATAGCTGTTTTTGTGCTACAGGGCAGGGTTCAATAGCTGTGACAAAGACCATATGACTCATGAAGCCTAAAATGTTTACTATCTGGCCCTTGACAGAAAAAGTTTGCCTACCCTTGAATTAAATACTCCAATTGTACAGCAGATTTTACAAGACTGAAGTAAAAAGCCAGATCCAACCATACGCTAGCAACAAAAGACTTTTATTTTTATTTTTTATTTATTTTTTCTTTTTTCAAGTTTTCATTTAAATTCCAGTTATTTAACATACAGTGTAACATTAGTTTCAGGTATAGAATCTAGTGATTCAGCACTTACATACAATACCCAGTACTCATCACAAGTGCCCTCCTTAATCCCCATTACCAATTTAACCCATCCCCCAACCACATCCCCTCCAGTAGCCCTGTTTGTTCTCTCTAGTTAAGAGTCTGTTTTGTTTTCTGCTTTGCCACTCTCTTCCCCAAACCCCACTCCCCCCGCCATGTTCATCTGTTTTGTTTCTAAAATTCCACCCTGGAAAACAGTATGGAATATGGAGTTTCCTCAAAAAGTTAAAAAGAGAACTACCCTATGATCCAAAAGACTCATTTTAAATTTTAAATTTAAAGAGACAAATAGTTGAAAGGAAAAGGATGGGAAAAGATATAGACTGTAAACAGGAAATGTAAGAAAGCTGGTGTGGTTATATTAATATGAAACAAAGTATACTTCAAAGCTAAATATATTCCAAATATATTCCAAGAGATAAAGATAGATATTTCATAATGATAAAAGGGTCAATTCATCAGGAAGACATAATGATCTTAAAAATATGTATGAATCTAATAATAGAGGTTCAAAGCTCATGAAGTAAAAACTGATAGAACTAGAGGGAAAAACAAGCAAATCCATAATCACAATTGATCTTCAATATCCCTTTTTCAGTAATTGATATAAGGAGACAAAAATGTCAATAAAGAAAAAGTAATATCACCACCCAACAATCTTGACCTAATTGACAAGTATAAAATACTGTACCCAGCAACTGCAGTGCATACATTCTTTTCAAGAATACATATAATATTCACCATAATTGAAACTATATTAGCCAGAAAACAAACCTCAATATAGTTTAAAAAATTGAAATCTCTCATAATATGTTCTTTTTCCAAATTGAAATTAAAAACCTACAACAATAGGAAAAGAAATAATTGGAGGCTAAATAATTTACTTCTAAGTAACCCATGGGTCAAAGAATAAAAAGTAACAAAATTAGAAAATGTTTCAAACAGTATGACAAGAATACAACACAGCGATATGTATGGGACATAACTAAAGTAGTGATTATAAAAAGATGTATAGCTTTAAATGCCTATATTAGAAAACAAGATAGAAGTTTCTGACTTAAGAACCAGAAAATGGAAGATCAAATTAAAGTAAGGAGAAGGAAATAAATATTAAAATCATAACAGAAACTTTTTTATTTTAGTGTAGTCCTAATAGTTTAGTTTTACTTTTGTTTCCCTTGCCAAAGGAGATATTTCTAGAAAAATGTTTCTATGGCTGATGTTTAAGAGATCACTGCCTATGTTTTCTTCTAGAAATTTTATGGTTTCAGGTCACACATTTAGGTCTTTAATCCTTTTTTTTTTTTTTTTTTTTTTGAGAGAGAGCAAGAGCAGTGAGGAGAGGCAGAGGGAGAAGGAGAGAATCTTAAGCAGGGCTCAATCTCACAACCCTGAGATCATGACCTGAGCTGAAATCAAGAGTCAGACACTTAACTAACTGAGCCACCCAGTCACACCAAGGTCTTTCATCCACTTTGAGTTCATTTTTGCGTATGGTGTAAGAAAGTCCAGTTTTCCCAACACCTTTGTTGAACAGATTGTCTTTTTCCCATTGTACGTTCTTGCCTCCTTTAACCATATAATTATGGGTTTATTTCTGGGCTCTCTATTCTGTTCTATTGATCTATGTGTCTGTTTTTGTGCCAGCATCACACTGTTTTGATTACTACAGCTTTGTAGTATATCTTGAAATCTGGGATTGTGATACCTCCACTTTTGTTCTTTCCAAGGTTACTTTGGCTATTTGGGGTCTTCTGTGGTTCCATACAAATTTTAGGATTATTTGTTCTAGTTCTGTGAAAAATGCTATTGGTATTTTGATAGGGATTGCATTAAATATGTAGATTGCTTTGCCTAGTATAGACATTTTAACAACATTTGTTGTCCAAAACCATGAACATGGAATATCTTCCCATTTGTTTTTCATCTTCAATTTCTTTGATCAATGTTTTATAGTTTAATAAAAACCTCTTGTACAGCAAAGGAAACCATCAACAAAACAAAAAGACAACCCTCAGGTGGAAGAAGATATTTGCAAATGATATATCTGATAAGGGGTTAATATCTAAAATATATAAAGAACTTACATAAGTCAACACCAAAAAATAAATAATCCAAATAAAAATGGGCAGAAGACATTCATTAACAGACATTTTTCCAAAGAAGGCATACAGATGACCAACAGACACATGAAAAGATGCTCAACATCACTCATCATCAGGAAAATGCAAATTGAAACCACAATGAGGTATAACTTCACATCTGTCAGAATGGCTAAAATCAAAAACACAAGAAACGACAAGTCTTGGTGAGGATGTGGAGGACGTTTACTGTGGGAATGCAAACTTGGTGCAGCCACTGTGGAAAACAGTATGGAGGTTCCTTAAAAAATTAAAAATAGAATTACCATATGACCTAGTAATTCTAATACTGGGTATTTACCCAAAGAAAACAAAAACACTAATTCAAAAAGATATATGCACCTCTATGTTTATTACAGCATTATTTACAATAGCCAAGATATGGAAGCAATCCAAGTGTCCACTGATGGATGAATAGATAAAGAAGGTATTATAATAATGGAATATTACTCAGTCATAAAAAAGAATAAAATCTTGCTATTTGCAACAAGGTGGATCTACAGAGTAATGCTAAGTGAAGTAAGTTAGAGAAAGACAAATACCATATGATTTCACTCATATGTGGAATTTGAAGGAAAATAAAACAAAGAACAAAAGAGACTCTTAACTATAGAGAACAAACTGGTGATTGCCAGAGGGGAGGTGGAAGGAGGGATGGGTGAAACAGGTGAAGGGGATTAAGAGTACACTTATCGTGATGAGCACTGAGTAATACATACAATTGTTGAATCATTATATTGATATATATAATCACTATACTGATAGTTATAATCAGTATGTATACACCAGAAATTAATATAACACTGTATGTTATTATACTTGAATTTAAAATTTTAAAAAATCACAACAGAAACCAAAGAAACATTAAATAAACAAATGATAGGGGGGAGGGGGGAGGATCAGAGGGAGAAGCAGACTCCCCACTGAGCAGGGAGCCCAATGCGGGACTCGATCCCTGGACTCCAAGATCATGACCCGAGCCGAAGGCAGTCGCTCAACCAACTGAGCCACCCAGGTGCCCCGGTTCTTTGGAAAGTTTAATAAAAATGATAAACCCTTAGCAAACTAGTCAGGGGGGAAAAAGAGGGGAAACACAAATTAATAAAATTAGTAATGAAATAATAAACATTGCTAGAGATTTTACAAAGGAAAAAAGGAAATATTATGAACAACTTTATGCTTATTAACTCAAGAACTTAGATGAAATGCACATATTCCTTGAACAACTCAACTTGCCAAAACTGACTCAAGGAGAAATAAAAAATGGAATGATATCCCTCCTTCTATTAAAGATTCCTCCAGATAAATGAGAAAGCAAAAGAACTAATAGTGTACAGATTGAAAAATACAAAAAAGAAACCACTTCACAGGCTATAAATCATGTGAGCAACACAATTATAACTGAAAGTGTTCAGAAATAACTCAACTGCCCAATGAAGGGGGAATGATTAAGGAAACTATCATTCATCAAGTTTACGGAATAACTTATTTTTTAAAATGACACATTTCAGTAACAATGCCTCTTTCTCCTTAGCACTTATGCCCACCATTAACTCTCACTTACTGTTTGCTACAATGTTAAAACATGTCTTAAAGAATACCTCCTATCCCTTTCTTGTTCCAATTTTTTCTCATTCCTCCTTCTTAAAAAATTTTCTTTTCCTTTGTTTCCTCAAAATAAATGTCTTTATATGGAACCATACAATTTACTTCTTTCTTAAAATCTTATCTATTCTGCTCTATTCCCAGATTGAATTCTCTTTGTCTTCATTAATTATGTTTATCCATCTCCCAGCACTGTCACTGGGTACTGGGGTTGGGGGAGGGGAGAGACATGGGGGGAGTCACCAGGCCAAAACTATATGCTTTTTATGACTCAGCTTCAGAAGCCTTGGTGTATCATTTTCATCATAGTCTATGAGTTGGAACAGTCACAAGCCCCTACTTACAGATTCAAGGGCAAGTAACAGACCACATCTTCAATGGGAGACATGTTAGTCTCATGAAAAAAAACAGGTGGGATGAGATACATACATATCGGTGTGTCCAAAATACAATCCGCTATGAACTCTGAATAAAGGAATGGCAAATATGTAATATTGTAGTTGATATTAAATTAGGAGGATTATTAATACTCTCAAAAATGTACATAATTGATTAAAGCTCTTTTATTTTCCTAATAATTAAAAGGACTATAGTGGTTGAAAGCTTCAGCTTTAAAGTCAGACAGACTTGGGTAAGGTTCAAATAAATCACCGGACATGTAAAATGGAAACAATAATACCGATAATACTATACTTTATATGGTAATACTCCATATGGTTGTTACCACATAGTAAGGACTTGTAGCTATTACTATAAATAATAGCTGCAATATTTTTTAATAAGGAATATTTGGAAAATACAAAAGTATACAGAGAAGAAAATTAGCCACTCATAACTGTATCACTCAGCAAAAATGAAACTCATTTTAAAATGACCTTGACAAGAGTCCTATTTTTAAAAAAGGATGCAACTCAATAGGAAAATAGTGAAAAGAAACAAAAGTCCTGTTCTGCACCACCTTGTGATACTGACCAAATGGGCATGGCTCTGTAGGGCAGATGCGGAGCTAGGGGAGGCAGGAGTCACAGACACTAGGTAACAGGGTAGGATGAAGCCCCTGAGGGAGCCAGGAGAGGTCTCACCACGAACTATTAGGTCAGATGATGAGCATGGATGCCAAGTTAAAGAATTTAAACCATTATCCTTATAGGTAGTCGGAAGTTTCAGAAGTTTCTAAGGGAAGGGTTATGACTTATACTATTGTCTTTTAGATAATTTAATGTGAAACAGGGAGTCTAAAATCAGGGAGATAAAATGCAAAATATCAGATGACAGAACTTAATAAGGAAAAGTTTTTAAAAATAGAAGAGTAAGGAATTAATATGGTATGCAAAAACTAAGTATAAATATTGTAGAAAGACCTCAGAACTCTGTAGACACTTGCCATATTTGGACTACAACTGTAAAAATAACATGATGTTGAGAAATATCAAAAAGGAATATGACAAAAAAGAGTCAGTATATGCTATATAATCAGAACTTGGTGCAGTAGTTTCATCCATCGAGTGTTAAACATTAGATATAGGAATAGTATAAGTAAATAAAGAGGCAAAAGTAGAAGTGTTGTTGTTGTTGCCCTTTTTAAAAAGAGAGAAAATAATGAGTGCTAACAGAGTCAAAAAATAAGTCCAATAATGACAATGACCCTCAAGTATAGAGAGAGAGCTAGGGAGGACAATGCAATAGAAAATGGGCTTAATTATGAAAACAAGATTTATTTCCCTTGGAAGTAATAAAACAGCTCCCAATACATACCTTTATCCTCTCTCTCTCTCTCTCTCTCCCTCTTTCACCCCAATTCCATGAAAATTCTCAAGAAGCAGTGCTTTTTTAAATTCATATTCCTCAAAGGCCTCCTCAAGACACTTCTAACCCCATGACTCTGTGATCCTCTATTCTGCCCCATCCGGTAAGGTTCCTGTCTAAGCACATTGCTTTTGCCCATGGTATGTGGAGCTGAGAAGAAAGAGTACTCCCTTGAAGTCAGCTGGAACATATGAACCAATGATCAGAAATTAATGGTGTGACAGATATTATAGGCTCATCACTTATTCCACATTTGACTCTGATTTTTAATTTTTTTCAATTTTTAGTTTTTTTTTTTTTTTTTTTTTTGACTCTAACTTCTTTAAATCATTAAGCAAAATCACTAAGATAGGGAACAGTTGCTGAGGCCTGGAGGATTAGGTCCAAAAGAGACAAACTTGGGTTGTCTCATTCCTGACCTAGGTGTTGCTTCACTCTGCATATTCTCTATTCTCCATGCACTTTGGAAAGTTGTTTATTTCAGTCTCCCCAAAGTGTATCAGACCCCACATACATTCTGTTATGTACTGAATGTTTATGTTCCTCCAAAATTCATTTGTTGAAGTTTAGCCCCCAAAGGGATGGTATTTGGAGGTGGGCCTTTGGGAAGTGATTAGGTCATGAGGATGGAGCTCCCATGAATGGGATTAGTGCCCTTATAAGAAGAGGCCAGTAGGCTAGCTCACTCTCTTTCTACCATGAGAAGATACAATGCGAAGTAGCCCGTCTACAACCGGGAAGAGGGCTCTCACTGGAACCCAACCATGTTGACATCCTGATTTCAGACTTCCAACCTCCAGAACTGTGGAAATACATTCCTGTTGTTTATAAGCCATCCCGTCTATGGTACTTTGTTTTGCTTTGGCAGTCCAAACTGAATAAGACACATCTACTTTTCAAAAAGAAAAAAAAAATTATTTTAAACAATTTAACATTTTTAGGATGTGGAATTCTATTTTATTCCTATTTGGAGACCTGCCTCATAATATATAAGGCTAAAACACAAACACCATAAGCCCATAGATATCTAAGTTGAGGTTTCTTATAAGATCTGCTTAAGGAAATAGACATTTTTTGGAGCTGGAAGAATGCAAGTCAGCCACATAAGGTAAAGATCAGGGAATCACATCTATATGCAGCTGAAAAAGAAACTGAGGTTGCTCCATGTGGAGAGCAGAGTTGTCTAGTGGACAGGGGAATGCAGGCCTGAGAAATGAAATTCTGATCCAGGAGGAGGTCGTCCCTGGTAATCTCCTAAAGATCAGTGTTAAATCTCACGCAGAGGGCGCCTGGGTGGCTCAGTTGGTTAAGCGACTGCCTTCGGCTCAGGTCATGATCCTGGAGTCCCCGGATCGAGTCCCGCATCGGGCTCCCTGCTCAGCAGGGAGTCTGCTTCTCCCTCTGACCCTCCCCCCTCTCATGTGCTCTCTCTCGCTCTCTCTCTCTCTCAAATAAATAAATAAAATCTTAAAAAAAAAAAAAAAATCTCACGCAGAGTCCACACATCATGCGTGTCCTCAGTTTCCCCTTCTGTGGATCTTTTCCAGCTGTAACTTGTCTACAGTCAAGACTCACAGCCCAAATTTCTGCTGAAGCCCCTGTCCCCGAGGCTTGGAACTATCTGCCTTTCTTCTGTCAGAAGTGAACACCCTGCTGGTTGCTGGAGGAGAAGAAGGAGGCTCCGTCCTTTCGCAGCTTTACTGTTTAATTTTAAGCAACTAGCTGGGGAAATTCTGAACTTAATGAGCCCTTCTTTTGTCCTTGGAAGAGTCACAGAATGCAGTTGTCAGGCAGCAAGAGTTGTACAGGAGTCTTACAGATCCTCCGTAATTCTTCAGCTAACATCATATTTTATATTAGTTGCCAATGGCCTGACAGCTGAAACTCTACTCCTATAAATTCCCCAACAAAGGACCAGATGTGTCTTTTTTATTGGCCACATTTTCCTGTACATCCTGAGAGGTCTTTGAAGAACGGCAAATTTTCCTTTTTTTCTATGAAAAAGGAAAGGAAGAGCATGTATTAACAGATAGTTACTAGAATTCAGTGACCCAGGAAGCACTTCCAAAGTGTCTCCTTTGAGCCAGAAACTGACTTAGAATCTATGGACCTGGTTCAGAATAGTGGTTCAGAATTCCTAGCATACCTGCTCAGGTGGAAACAGCTCTGTGCAGAGAGAGCTCTAAGCCTCAGGACACGTGATAAAGCCTTTATTCTGTCAGAACTATAAATGTCACAACTAGGTCTTTTCGGTCAGAATAAACATTTTAACTGAAATGTAATGTTACAGAATATTTGCAGCATTAGTTTTCTAAGACCATGCTTACAATAATCGGATTTGGCCTAACATCAATTGGTTATATATTGCTCTAATAAAGTGACCTAAATTTTATTTTGAATCCTTAGTTTTTTCAAGGGTAAACTTTTACCTGTACATAGGAGGGCAACAGTAATAATGTACTACATCTTTGTCATAAAATATTTAAGCATATCCAACATGACTTGATAGCTAGCTTGAGGTTGCTGAATTACTTATGCTACCGGCTTTTGCACCCACTTCAGAGTGAAGCCAAAATCTATTTGCTGTCAACCTGCTGATTATCATCTCGACACCAGCAGTGCAGCTGGTATGATGAAGACCAGGTCAGCCCAGGAGAACCTCTCAGAACAAATCTGCATAGTGATCCCCCTCTCTCCCTATCTCCTTTTGACCACATTTGTGGCTTGCTGTGATCTAGGGACACTTGGGAGTATGTCTTTTCAAAGAGAGAAAAACCTCAGATCTTTCACAAATTTGTTTTCAAGATGAATTTTACTGTTAAAGCTCATCCACAGTAGAAATGCTTCTCAAAGAGGAAATAAAATATTTTTCAATAAATTGTTTCCCCCATATGGATAAAAGAGGTGAGCTTTATGACAGTATAATTATGACAAAGATACTATTTAAAAACTGTATCAGTATCATTTTCTGTTTGTGCAAATTGCTACAAAAAATTCTAGGATGCTTACTATGTGTAAGTCTACTAAAAACTCTGCAAATGGCTTGTTACCACCTGCCTAAATCCCACCTATAATTCTCCTTCTCTGTTCCTTTTCTTCTTGTTTTTTTTCCCCCCACAAATGCCCAGCTCAGGTTTGCTGATTACTAAGAAAACCCTAGAAGGCATTACCTTGATGACTGATTTCTACCTTGAGCAACTGAAAAATAAGAACAACAATAATAGTACAATTCCAAGTAAGGTCATATTTAATGGCATATGTGGAATCTGCGCTCACTTCCAAACTAGTTGATCTGGAATGAAGAAGAGTGTGAATTTTTCATTCAGAATTTTCTTTTACATCTCTAATAATTCCCCTGCATCTCTTCTTCTCTCAAAAATAACTCCAAAATATTATTAGCTGGGGGTTTCTTTTGCATTCAATTTCTTAAGTAAATGAGTCATGCTGTTCTCCAGGACATCTTTTAGTAATGAGCTTCTTTATTTGGGCTGAAGCACTGGTGACCTCTAGTACTGACAAGGAGCAAAAATAATTGCTTGGAACCCAAACAGTACATCTGTATGTGAATAAGCCAAGTGCACATTGAGATATATACCTATTTTTTCTTTCCTTGTATATCCCCTCCCTGTCCACACCAATATTTACCATCAGGTTGTATTTTTTCATAATTATGCCATATCCAGGCTTAAAAATTCTTAGAGCAGTATTTTCAATACAGCACTATGCTAATCAGCAAAATGTATCTTTTCCAAAACCAAAAAAAAAAAAAAAATTTTTTTTAATGCTTCAGAGTTATTGAGTTCAGAGTTCTACTATTTGCCAACTTTAAAAATATATGCATATTTGCAATATGAATGGGCTCAGTTTCAAAGTGTGATATGGCTCATGAATTTGATTTTGTAACTCATTCCTGATTTACGGAACTTTTTAAACACAATGAGGTTTTGAGAATAGTGGCAGGTAAAATTGCTTAATGATTCTCGTATAACTAAACTCTGTCCCATGCATGCATGGGCTTTGGTTAATTTACCTTAGCACTGAGGTGAGTCAGTATGCCCAACAATAGACAGGCATGGGTGCAGAAAAACGCGGACTAAAAATACCTTGTATTTGTATGGCACATCACAATTTAAAATTACATAATTTTTCATAATTATACCTGCCCCATATTGCACCTGCCTCAAAGGGTTGCAAGGATTAAATGAAACAAACTGGGTAAATTCTTGACACATATATAGGTCACAATAAATGGAAAGTCTTGTTTCTGTTGTTGATTTCATTTTCTTCTGTGGATGACAAACATTTTCATTCTATCTGTTCTCATAAATCTGTTAGTCTTCTCTTCAGGTTAACATTGAAATCAAATAATAGCCACAGACTTTCATTCACCTTGGGTTTTCTTTCTGAAAGCCACTGAGTACTTTATAGTGCATGAATTCCTCAGACTACATTTATACCTATACTGATTTCTCTCAGTTTTCCTGACTCTAAACTTCACTAGGATCAATTAAAAATAATATTACATTGACTTTTTACAAACTTTTTCAAACAAATTTTTAATTTGCATTTAAAAATCCAGCTTTTAAAGATTATGTTTTCTCCCCCAGTTATGTTTCCTCTGACAGTGATCTCAATTGTCCTTTTCTCCCCATTGTGTCCCAACTGACAAGTTAAAACTCTAACTCTTTTTAAAAGAGTTGTTATAAGATGTCAGACTGAAGGAAAAATAAAAGAGCTGTTGCTTCAAAGAGCTGAAGATCCTCCCTTCTCAGCAAGATGGAGTATTTCCACATAGGGCAAAGAATCACAAACATAGTATTAATCTGGAGCCATGCACGAATTATTTTTTAAAGTTGGGCTTTAATTAATTTGCTTGAGAGAGACATAAAATGTTACCATGTGGTCAACAAAGCAGATTATTCTGTTACCTTTGTCCCATAAAATGGTTGCTTGATCTTCAGCAACAAGCCACCATTCATAAAATGTTATTTTGATAACATTTTCAGAAGCATAATAATATCTACTCTCTGAAGAAAGAAAATGTTGTTGAGCTTTCATATAATGAATACTGGTAGTTGCTCACCCAGAAATTATTTCCCATACCCCCCTTCTTCCTTGCTCACAGAATCCCAATTTCATTCAGGTCTTGCTCATTAAACCCCAATTGTTACCAGGTATCAAACCTTCTATCAGCCTCAAGGGCGGTGGCCTCATCTCCAGATCCAGCCCCAGTACTAGACCTGGGAGTGAATCACTATTTGTCCAGTCCCCTTTGCCAGTGATTGCTTTCTGCTGGGACATGTGGGACATGTTCAGGAGAATGAGATAGGGGAGGATGTCTGATGAGAGGATTCTAAAAACAGATAAAGAAGAAAGGGCTCCCCTTCTGCTCTTGGATGCTGTTATGTCTCAGCGCCCATCTGGAGGCCATGAAAGAAGTTAGCCTGAAAGGAAACGCTGGGGAGGGCAGAGTAGAAAGACAAAAGTAAGGACACCTGGGTGGCTCAGTCGGTTAAGCATCTGCTTCAGCTCAGGTCATGATCTCAGGGTTCTGGGATTGAATCCCACGTCCTTGGGCTCTGCTCAGCGGGGAGTCTGCTTCTCCCTGTCACTCTCCCTCTGTGTTTTCCCTCTCTCCCTCTCTCGCTCTCTCTCAGATAAATAAAATCTTTAAAAAAAAAGACAAAAGTAAAGTAGGATTTTGATGACATTCAAATACTGCCAAATTAACTAACCTTGGGACTATCCTACCTCTAAAGTTATTGCTATGTAAGATACTGAATCCCCTCATTACTTAAGATATCTTAAGTTAGGTTTCCTGATACTTGCAGCCAAGATAAGCCTAACTAAGCTACAGTGGTGTCATTTTATTAGATGCTTGTAAGGGCCAAAAGTTGTCCATCACTTAGGTGGTAGGCCAGGGGGTTCTGACATTACATTATAGCATTCTGAGACCCACTGTCTATTCACTTCCAACACTATAGGCATGTGCTATGATAACTTAGAAAGGAAAGGTGATTCAAAGCATTAAGCAAAATAACAAATATGTCAAATATGAAAAAGTGAGAGCATACATACATAATACTCACCAGAGAAGATTAGCGATAAATAAAGGACAGATTGAATCTGTAGTTTACCTTATATTTATCATCTTGGAATGCTTACCCCAAATGAATAAATCTTCCTTTCTTTCTTCCTTTCTTTTCTTTCTTTCTTTCTCTCTCTCTTCCTTTCTTCTTTCTCTCTTTTCTTTCTTTCTTTCTCTCTTTCTTTCTAAAGAGAGAGAGAGAGAGAGAAAGAAAGAAAGAAAGAGAGAAAGAAAGAAAAGAGAGAAAGAAAGAAAGAGAGAAAGAGAGAAAGAAAGAAAGAAAGAGAGAGAGAAAGAAAGAGAGAAAGAAAGAAAGAAAGAAGAAAGGAAGAGAGAGAGAAAGAAAGAAAGAAAGAAAAGAAAGGAAGAAAGAAAGGAAGAGAGAGAGAGAAAGAAAGAAAGAAAGAAAGAAAGAAAGAAAGAAAGAAAGAAAGAAAAAGAAAGAAAGAAAGAAAGGTTTTGTTTCCAAATATGGCACATAAAAATAATGTTATGTAGCTACCCAAAAACATTATGTGATCTTCCTTCCTTCACTAAGTATAGTGAAGGATCTTAAGCCCCAGTTAGATAACAAAATTATCTATGTCTTTTTAAAAATGCAAATATCTGGGCTCAACTCCAGACCTAATGACTCAGAATATTTTGGAGGTAGACCTGTCTTCATGTATTTTGTAAAATTCCATAGGCTTCAGCAGATAACTGATCTAGACTCTAGATCAAGCAAGAGCTACTGAATTCATCTCTAGACCTCATCAGTGGGGCTTTATTTAGTTCTGGGAATTATATTTTCAAAAACAGCATTTAAAAGTTGGAATGAACACAAAGAAAGCCAACCAAGAGAGTAAAGAGTTTTTTTTTTTTTAAAGATTTTATTTATTTATTTGACAGAGAGAGACACAGCGAGAGAGGGAACACAAGCAGAGGGAGTGGGAGAGGGAGAAGCAGGCGTTTTTGTAATTATGTCATATGATGAGTAGATGAAAGACCTAGGGATATTTGATCTAGAAGTGAAAGTTTGAAGGAACCCATGAAAGAAAACTATATACATATGTTGGATATTTAAGATTTGACATGTGGAAGGGGTGCTACTGCTTGATAGTTTTGAAAGAGTATTAAAGAACTAATGCGTGGAGTTAGAAAGCTGCTGATTTTAGATCAATATAAAGAAAACTTCTCAAGCCATTAAATGTTAAGCAATCGAAAGGACTGCTTTGAAAAATAGCCATTTTCTCATAATCACAATTTCCCCCAAGAAGTCAAATGATTGGCATTCTGAAATATAATCAGGAAAGCTGTAATGGGGATACTAGTCCCCAACAGGGAGAAGACTAGAAGACCTCTGAGGTTACCTTTGATTCTGAGATTCTGTGGTACCCTGAGCAAATATATCACATAATGATCACAGAAACACAGCACAGAAAGCAACCTTGGAATTTACCCATCAAAGGTTCTTAACTCTACAGATAACAATTGTTGAACCTCAATGAACAACTACTGTATGTCAGACACTTCATGCAACATTATCTCCAATTCTTACAGCAACCCAGAAAGATCATGTTGTTAGTTATGTTATAGATAAGAAAACCAATTTTCTGTAAAAATCTCTAGTTTACCTTAAGCTAAGAGAGCTTAAAATGGAAGAGAGAGGATTTAAAACCAAGTCTTGCCAAGGGCTCTCTCTTTTTTTTTTATTAACAACCCCCAATGACTTCTCAAGGTCAGCACAGTGAATCTGGTTTGGATTGAAGAACTTTGATGATCTTTCACCAGCCTACATTTTCAAACTTATTTCCCATGATTACCCTCAATTCACCTTATGATCCAATTAAATTAAATTACTTGCTTCCTTCTAACTCCAAAGTCTCCTGACTCCAAGCCTTATATTAAAGATCTTCCTTCTAACACCATTTCTTCTACTCTCCACATCTTTCTAAACTCAAATTTTACTCAAAGATGAGTTCATATACTTCATCCTCAAGTCTCCTCTTTATCAACTCAAAATTAAGTTTTCTATCCTGAGAATTCCCACCGCATTCTATACTAGTTCTCTTGCAGTATTAACACTCTGTTTTACATTTATTATGTTTATGTGTGTGAGTGTGTGAGTTGCATTATAACAATTTTCTATGTGTCTAATTTCTCCTACTAATTTCTAAAATCCACCCCCCCACTAAATTCCCTCCAAACTGAATGTACCACCATGCACACAGTGGATAGTCAATACCTCTTGATTAAATAAAGAAAAACCTTGAGCCACAAAGAATTTAAGTGATTTGCCCAGGATCACAAAAGTAATTTGTATTTCAAGTCAATCAGAGAAAGACATGTATCATATGATCTCACTGATATGAGGAATTTTTAATCTCAGGAAACAAAACTGAGGGTTGCTGGAGTGGTGGGGAGTGGGAGGCTTGGGGTGGCTGGGTGATAGACATTGGGGAGGGTATGGGCTATGGTGAGTGCTGTGAATTGTGTAAGACTGATGAATCACAGACCTGTATCTGAAACAAATAATATATTTGTATGTAAAAAAAAAAAAAAAGAAGAAGAAAAGAGTAGGAAGGGGAAAATGAAGGGGTAAATCAGAGGGAGAGACGAACCATGAGAGACTATGGACTCTGAGAAACAAACTGAGGGTTCTAGAGGGGAGGGGGATGGGGGGATGGGTTAGCCTGGTGATGGGTATTAAAGAGGGCATGTATTGAATGGAGCACTGGGGGTTACACTCAAACAATGAATCATGGAACACTACATCAAAAACTAATGATGTAATGTATGGTGATTAATGTAACATAATAAAATAAAATAAAATAAAATAAAAAGTAATTTGTATTTCTACCAGAACTTGAGGCTACATCTTATATAAAGCATTGCTAATAATAATATTATTATTTAATTATACCACGAAGCAATTCTGCTACATTCTTAGATAATTAAAAATAAGAAAAGAACATATGACTAAGCTCTTCAAGGGGCAGGAAAAAAAGGCAAAAATTTTTAGCAGAAGTTCTCTGATTTTGTTCTTTGGCAAAAACAAAAAACAAAACAGAAAATTTGTTTGTTGTCATATTTCTGAATGATATTGCACCTTAAATAATTAAAGCCAAGCTTTAAGTACCTCAAACCAAGATCTGTCTGTGCCGTCACTAAATATACAACTGCTAAAGTTCACAAATATCCAGAAACCTACATTTCTAATTAAGTAGATAGTATCATGGAATTGAGAACACAGTTCCTGAACAAATAAATCTGGAAAATGCTGTTCTTATGCTATCATATTAAGAAATGGCAATAAATCATTTTAACAGCTTCTCTGCTGTGTCACACGTGGAAAAGAAAATGTCTTTCAACTCACAAAAGAGATACACAGAAAAGAATGCAAAATCAGAGAATTTAGTAGAAAAACATAGCAAAATAAATAATTATAAAAGGTTATTGTTTTATACAAACTGGAAATTTACATGAATAACCAGCAATATACTTGAAGTTGGTGTCAACATTTATAAAAGCTTTTGCAGCCAATTCTAGAGAGGAAATCAGCTATGCTGAAAAGCCAAAATACTCTTAAAGAGCAATAAATTATGCTGAAAATATTTTCAGTGACTGAATCCAAAAAAAGGGATAGTCATGTTATAAAGAAGCCCAATGTACACTAACCACTAATTATAAAAACTAAAAGTGAATTTCATCATTTTAATTATTCAAACTGTTCTTGAAATAAATTTGGTGTTTATAGCAGCAATGTCCACAATAGCCAAACTATGGAAAGAGCCAAGATGTCCATCAACAGATGAATGGATAAAGAAGAGGTGGTATATATATACAGTGGAATATTATGCAGCTATCAAAAAACTCCCAAAATCTTGCCATTTGCAACAACATAGATGGAACTAGAGGGTATTATGCTAAGTGAAATAAGTCAATCAGAGAAAGACATGTATCATATGATCTCACTGATATGAGGAATTCTTAATGTCAGGAAACAAAACTGAGGGTTGCTGGAGTGGTGGGGGGTGGGAGGGATGGGGTGGCTGGGTGATGGACACTGGGGAGGGTATGTGCTATGGTGAGCACTGTGAATTGTGTAAGACTGATGAATCACAGACCTGTACCTCTGAAACAAATAATACATTATATGTTTAAAAAAAAAAAAAAAAGATAGGAAGGGAAAAATGAAAGGGGGGGAATCGGAGGGGGAGACGAACCATGAGAGACGATGGATTCTGAGAAACAAACTGAGGATTCTAGAGGGGAGGGGGGTGGGGGGATGGGTTAGCCTGGTGATGGGTATTAAAGAGGGCACATACTGAATGAAGCACTGGGTGTTATACACAAACAATGAATCATGGTACTTACATGGAACATTTGTAAACACATATGTACATCAAAAACTAATGATGTAAGGTATGGTGATTAACATAATAAAATAAAATTAATAATAAAATAAAATGGCATTTTATTAAATATGGAAAGAAAGAAAAAAAAACCCACTGAAAATAAGTTTTTGAAGGAGAGTGTTTCCTGAACAAACTGTTCTCTTTTTTGCCTTTGGCCAAGCAATGGTGTTATATCTGGGAATATCATTATCAATTACTGTTCTCCACTCTCAATTCCTCTTCTTTGCCTAAATCACATTCATTCTTTAAGTTTCAGATGACAAGTTCTTTGTGCATTCTTCCCTGAACATCCCCCCTCAAGCTGGATTCAGGGTCCCCCCCAAAAATGTGCACTAGGTCTCTAATATAGCACAAAGCACACTGTGTTATCATTTCTTATTTATTTGTACTCCCCCCATCTTGTGCGCACACACACACATGCACACATATGCATTCATAAACACACACAGACCATAAGCTCTTCTGGACTAGGACATGGCATCTACTATCTTTTTAAGAATATAGTACAAACCTAACATATTTTTCATAAATGAATACACTGTCATAAAATAAGTTATTTTTTGCTATTGGCTTAAAAACATCCACATCTTGGATGTTTTTAATTGTATTCCACAATATTTTCCATTTTATCTACTGGCCATGGTAGCCAGAGTTGTCAGTTCTACAAGTTGGAAAACTGGCAGAAGTTTTATATATGGGTCCCTTTTGATATTTTTGCATATTGATTTCCCACTCTGAAAATGAAGAAAATGTATAATATTGTTTATTTTAAATCATTGCTATAAAAGCCTTTCTACACAGAGCATCAAAATAGCATGTACTCAAGATCAAGAAATGTGTCTATTTTAACATTCATAACAATATTTTCAGATGACTGGGTCATATTTTTCAATTAATTTTATATCTTTTTGAGAAGTGTTTATACTGTAATCACTGTTGTGAGAGATTTTTTTAAAGCCTACTCTGTATTAGGAAAATTACTTGAAAGTCACTGTCAAGCTAACCAAACCCCATGATATTATTTCTGTTTTTCACACATTGACAGAGGTAGAAAGATTGCATAGCCCTTTCCGTCAGATATTAAGTGAATTGTGTGATGGATTCCCTGTTACAACGAACACTGGAGCAGCTCTGACTTTTTGTCCATTCAAATATGAATCAGTCACACAGGAACGGTGAAGACGCGTTAACACAGTTTAGCCAAGGGTGGAATATAAACCATTTCAAAATCTTTCAGAACACAAGACCAACTGTGTAGACATGGAAGCTGGCCAGATTCAGCCAGCGAGCCAAAAAAGACCATTCTGATCTTCTACATCCAACATAAAATCCTGACACAATTGAAATTAAAACAAAAGTGTGTTACATAACTCGAGTCCGTGGCTTAGGAGTTAATGACCTCGACTGTCTCAGGCAGAGAGAGCTGTCTGCAATGATATGCCAAGTACACACACGCACGTCCACCCTTTTTTTCATTTGTTCTGATGCACCCTACACTCCTGTGTTGGTGCCCTATTCCTCACCCTGCATTCCCTTGGCATTCTGGAAACATTTTAGAGCTGGAAGGGCTCATGGAAACACTGTAGTTGATATTGCCATGAACATGCTCACCTTGGTTCTCCACCTGCATTTCCCCCACACACACCCCCAAAACACATATGTACAGTTTGTCAAAGTTCAGAAGAAGAGCAAGCCAGCCCAAATTTGTCCATGAATTTCCCTGCCTGGTTAGCCTAGATCTAATCCACTGCTGAATACTGTACCATTCTAAGAGACAAAAAGAACTATGTTTTGTTCAATCATTGTAGTAGAATACAATGTATATTGGGGGCTGGGGGAGGGGGCAGATATGATACATTTGAAGAGGTTGTGTTAAATCAAAGGATGAATATCAGGACAAGAATGAAATCTTAGCCTCTAGCTGTGTCATCTTAGAGAGGTCATTTAAAGTCTCTAAGTATACATTTCTACCTGGGTGTCATTACGTTCTTATTGAACCTTACATACTGTGAATATTGGTCAAAAGTTTATAATTAAATATATTCAAGATCTTTTTCCACATATGTGAACTTGTCAGCACTAATGAAAGGCTTTGTAATTTTGTAAAATTCAGCACATTTTACTTATGAACTAAAAATGATAGATTTTAAGAGAAATACTATCTCAATATTATTAATTAATTTCCTCCTTGTTTGGCTTAATCCTCAGGCACAAGATGTAACACCAACAAACAAACAGAACACATTATATAAATACTTAAGATATTGCCCTTGAAGACACAGGATGGAAACTTCACCAGAGAAACTGACACATGGTTGAGAAGGGAAACTAGCTTGAGGATTACAATATAATATCAAATTTTGAGGAAGAAGTCTGAAACCATGAATATATTTAGTTTGGACTTGTTGCTTTTCTAAAGGAAGAATAAAAATATCACAAGGAAACAGGAAACTAGTAACAACGAATAAAGGTACTAGGTATACTATCAGAGTAAAAGTGATGTCAGAGCCAATGTTAACTAAGGTTCAGTTGTTATATTCATACTTCTCTGCAGCTAAGACATTTTCCAAAGACAATAACAGAAACTTTGCTTGATAAAAAAGGAATTTTAAATTTAAAAAAATCAACAAAAAAGCAATGTAGTCCAGAGAGATGAAATTATTCCTTCTTACAGGAAAGAAACAAAAAGAAAATTCTGTAGGAAATTAATGATTAACCTTACTCATTGACAGCTTCCTAAAAGCTCTAACCTGCTGTTTAAAATTCCTTGAGCTTATCCACTTTTAAGACATTTTATTTCAAGTTCAAAAAGTTATGACAAAATGCTAATTTTATTACTCAATTTATGACAGCATAAATTTTTCTTTCCTAAAAAAAACTTTTATCACATTCTCAAGATATTTTCTATCTCCCTTTTTAATGTCAGACAAAATTACACATGCATATACAATAAACAATATGTAATTTACATTCAAAATATAAACTGCATTTAATCTGTACTGGGTAAGTAAAAACTTACAAATAAACCAAAACATCAATAAAAGCTCTTTTCTGACTAAAATCATTGTGTTCATTTCTTGACCCTTTTAAGATGGTCATTGAAAAAGTATATGAATGAAGACATACATCAAACAGATACTGAAACCCTCAAAGGTCATTTCTTGCTTTATATAGTAATGAAAAATTCAAGGCAACTGTCAGAAAATAGCTGGCATAGCACCATACTGAGCTGACATCAAAGAAGCTGTTGATGTTATAGTTCCTTTCCAAAAATAAAAAATAAAAAAATAACTTCGTTGGGGCTCTGATGATACTGGGATCCCACCCTGTGAACATAACCATCTTATTTTGACAAGAACAAAGAGGAACCAGCTGTTCTCCCAGTAGCATATTAGAAATCAGAGAGCCATTGTTCCTCAAGAGATGTTCTTGAAAGTTACCCTAGATATCGGAAGGTTTCTTTATTATGCATCACCCAAAGAATCGGTACCCATCCTCTCTATTCCTACTCTTCCACCTCCCACTATCAGTGATAATAAAAATCTACTCTGAGAACAAATGATCCTTCAGAAAACTTAAATAACTGGAGACCTGCAGATATACACACCATAGCACGGATGCTGGAGCGAGAGCATGGAGGGTCTTGAATATGAGGCTAAGAAGTTGGCCTTGCTTAAAAAGGCCATAACTCGGGCGCCTGGGTGGCTCAGTCAGTTAAGCGTCTGCCTCCGGCTCAGGTCATGATCCCAGGGTCCTGGGATCGAGCCCCATATTGGGCTCCCTGCTCGGCGGGAAGTCTGCTTCTCCCTCTACCCCTCCCCCCTTCCGTGAGAACTCTCTCTCTCTCATGCTCTCTCATGTTTTCTTTCTCAAATAAATAAATAAAATCTTTTAAAAAAAAAGGTCATAACTCTTTGAAGAAGGGAATGTATGTGAGTTCAATAAAATAAAGTAAGTTATCTACTCTGGAAGCAGGCAAATAATCAAGTGTTTGAAAATAGTGAAAAAGATTTGGTGCAATTTGGTGCAATGTTCTCAGAAATATTCTAAAAGTCTATAACAGATAAATAGGAGATTAAGCCACACTGAGGACATAGCTGAGAGGAGAGAGCATTATATTGCACAGATCTCAGCCCAAACATTTTCATGGCTTTCTGCAACAAAGCTTGGTTACCTGATAGTGGAGAAAGCAGACAATTGAGTGACCCAGAATTAGAGATTATCAAGGCAATGGAAATGTTGAAATGACTAACCATAGGTTCAGAGGGACAAGCAAGGCAAGTGAAACCTATAAGGTGCTTATGAGCCAAGGTGATATAAGAGGGACAGGCTAAAATAAAGGACTAAGGGCACCTGGGGGTGCAGTTGAGTAATATTCTGACTCTTGGTTTTGGCTCAGGTCTGATCTCAGGGTCATGAGATGGAGTCCCATTTCAGGCTTCATGCTCAGTGCAGAGTCTGCTTGAGTTTCTCTCTCTCTTCCCTCTGCCCGTCCCCTGCTCTCTAAAATAAATTAATAAATCTTAAAAAAAAAAAAAAAAGGACTGGATATGTAATGCTGTAAAATGAAACACAAGAGCCATGGTCGCTTGAGTATGTTCTGAACCCTAAGATATACCGAGTGGCGTATTGTACCAAAACACTCTCTCCAAACACAGCACAGAAAATCAGACTGTACTGATCACTTTGTACTTGGAAGAAGAGTTACTGTGCAGCATCAGTAGACAGATGGATAGTGATCTCATGGTTGGAACTGATGAATCTCCTTACCCTCTTTTAATCAGTCACCTGAGAGCCAGTTTGGCTCAAAACAAAATTAACAAAATAGAATTAGTTTTGTTTAGATTTAGAAAAGTGTATAGGATTTTCCTTGCTAACATCATCACAATTCCTATCATTCCTAAGAGAAAGATTAACTAAACCAGTACAACAGCATAGTATGCCACCTTTCTATTATTTATACAACCTGGATTAAAATTGAGCATTGTTTTTCAGATCATCATTATCTCTCTTTTATAAGGTAGGATTTCAACTCATAAAATGTGTACAGGAAACTGTCCACAAGAGGTACTAGTTTTATGAAACAAATACAATATAAATCAAAGCTATCATTCCTTTCCAGCTAACAAGGTGCTCTATTTTTTTTCAATAAATGTATTTGTTCTTCGAGGTTGGTCTGTTGATTTTTTTCCAGCCCATTGGATTCTCACTTAATGAGATTTTTCTCTTTAAAGAAAATAGAGATATTGAATCAATATAGCCTCCTGTAGAAAAGCACAGAGCAGTCTAACATTTACATAAACGTCCTAATTACAGACACTGAATCAGTGATAGAAATATATGGGAATACTTATCCATTAATCAGTCATGTTCCTAATACTTTTCAATTTATTTATATTGTACAGCAAATATTATTTGTAGAGCATAGCCCATCAATCAATTACATATTCCACTGCCAGTTTAAAAAGATACTCAAACATAGAACAGTAACACAATAAGATACAAGTAAAATATAAATGTTTGCTCCTTCTCACTAATGTCTATTTAAAAATCACCTGGATTCTTATTGAATAATTCATTCATGGTGAGTCTTAGTTGGCAAAAGGCATAAATTATTTTTTTGTAGGAAAATCTTAAGTAGAATGAATTCATTGAATGCCTCCTTACCTAAAACCATGGGAGGATAGAGTTGGAATGGAATGTAGAGGTCATGTCTATGGGTTCTTAAACCTAAAAGGTCCAGAGATGATGCCGTCCCCTGGAATTATACCGGGACTTGTGCATGTACTTGTGCATGTGCTTTTGGGGTGGGGGAGACACAGTGGGGATGATATACAGAGATTTCAGCAGATTCTTAAATGATTGCATGACTAAAAGAAAGAATATCCACTTTATCTTTTTTCTACACATTAGATTCATTTGCTACATTCTACCCATGTGCAATAAACTCTTTATTCTTATTCTACACCTTAGGAAATTGAGACTTAGACTGGGGAATAGAGTCACTCAAGGTCATAGAACTAGTTAGTGGTTCCGGTGACACTGGTCTCCTAGATTATGATTGAAATGGCCATTCCTTTTTTCACAGCACCACTATTCAGAGGTTTTCACTGTGAAATCTTAAAAATTGAGCTTCTAAAAATGTGAAATTACAACACTGTAATGTCTCCTCTGTCACTCTTCTACGCTATTCTTCTCCTGGGGGAAAAAAAAACCACTTTGGACTTAACATTAGGAATTTATTTGGAGGGGAGAAAAGATCAAAGAAGCAATGTACTTTTGTATTCTAAATCTAGGGAAGGGATATGAACTTTAATCTGTCAACTACAAGTTTTAAATACAGTTAGAGTGGGTGACCTATATCATGCAATTTGAGATCTCTACATCTGTTATCATCTTTGTTCACTATGGAGTGGTAGTCAAGAAAATGGGCTCTGAAGCTAGACTATCTGAGTTCAAATCCAGTCTTCCTTACTTTCCATCTGTAGGACCTTAGGCAAGATATTTAGTCTTCCTGTGCCTCTATCTCTGATATGATGGGGATAGCAGGAACAATCACCTGAATTTGGGTTTCTCCAAAGTAAAACCTGGTAAGATCTGTGTGTGAGTGATTTACTTGGGAAATGCCTTTGGAAGGTGTAAGGAATGACAAGTGAGACAGAGCTCTATAGGACTAAATTATCAAAGCTGCTTCTAAATGCAATAAAAGCTTCATTCAGCTGGGACCTCTGTGAGTGTACAGAATGCCTCTAAGAATTTTTGATCCAAAGGAAGGGAGGCTGGAGCATTTACCCACCAGCTCTTGTGTACCTGTGGTTGGGGGTTGCCCCGAGAATGTTAAATCTCCTTCACTTTGTGGTAGGCTCACAAACAGATCTAGTGACTTCATGCAGTTTTGGAGAAAACCTGAGACAGAAAACAGATTGGCACATAGTATGTTTGAGGTGAGACACTTAGCACAAGTCCGAGCTTGCACAAAACTATCTGCCACAGCAATGACTGAGATCAGAGATGAGTCAAAGGACAATAACATAGGGCACTGAAAGTGCTGGCTATATTATTTACCTTAAAGAATTGTTGTAAGAATTCAATAAAATAATCCATTTTTAAAGATTTTATTTATTTATTTGAGAGAGAGGCAGAGAGAGCATGAGTGGGGGGAGGGGCAGAGGGAAATGAAGAGGGAGAAGCAGACTCCCACTGAGCAGGGAGCCCCATGAGGGGCTCAATGCCAGGACCCTAGGATCATGACCTGAGCCGAAGGCAGACGCTTAACCAACTGAGCCATCCAGGTGCCCCACAATAAATTCATGTTAAAGTGATTAGAACCAACCTGGCATTTTATAAGAGATAGATTCATGTTAGCTGTGATTATTATTCCTCTAATATTTATTGAGCACCTACCAGATACCAACTATGCTGTACCAAGTGATACAAAAAGATCTCTCAAGATCTGCTCTCAAGATCTTCACAGTCTACTAGAGACAGCAGACAAAGAATTAAGCATTTGTCAACTAAAACAATAAACTTTACAATAAGGGCATATATTGGGTCTAATTGCTACAGAAAGTAGGGAGAAACATACTCTTCCCAGAGATCATAGCAACCAAAAAGTTTTCACAGATGTTGTGTCTGCACAGAGTCTTGACAATAAGTAGGAATGGCCTCAGGAGGGGAAGCATTTCAAGTAGTGGAAGCAACATACATAGAAGCATGTCACAGGGGCAAGAAAGAACTTGGAGCTCTTAAAGAACAGACTTCCATGGGTGAATATCAGGAAACAAATCTGTATCATGAAGAGTCAAAGCATAATCATCAAGGAAAAGGGGTAGCGTTTTCCTTAGTTTGGAATAATTCTATAGGGAATGAGGGAAAATGGAAGGATTCATGTTTTAGGAACTTGTTAGAAGTACACAGGATGGATTGGTGTGGAAAAACCAAGAAGGAATCAGATGGGAGGCTATTGGAATGGCCTGAGGTAAATGTGATGAAAACCAAAATTAATCTAGAAGTGAGGATAAGAGGTAGAATTTATGTTTTGCTGAATGGATATATATGGAAGGTGAGAAAGAATAATTTTTCTAAGATGACCTCCAGGGTTCTGGTTTAAGTAATTGATTGTTTAGTAATGTTCAACCAAGATAGGAAATAAAGAAGAGACTGTCCAGAGAAAGGAAGAAGACAATAATGAGTTTATTTTGCATATGCTGACTTTGAGGGGTCTAACAAACTCATGTTGCCCACAGCTGCTGTGGTTGTCTCCATTGTAAACTCAGCCAGAAGGACCACGGTGAGGTGAGAAAGACAAAGAGAGGTTCCCATGATACTCTGAAGGGCACTTTGAAGTACTTCTCTGGGCCCCAAACTGAAACCAGACCTTAATAAGTAAGCCTGTGATATTTTAATAAACTATAACTAAGCTATATACAACCAAGTTTAAAACTCCATTAATTTACTATGTCATCATTAGAGTAGATGTTAGGTGCATAATGGGTGTTTTAGAATATGATATGGATGAATGTTGTGTCTGAAATCGCACCACTGATGATTTATTACTCTAAAGATACTGTTCTCTCCAGGAATTTGTATTTTAAAAGTACAAATACCTTTGGATACACAGATTGAGGTGTTATTACTCATTGACAAATCTATGTTTTTCCTCATTAATCTAGCTGGAAGAAAGGAACTAAGGGAATGGGAACTTTGATGTGAGGGTGGAGGAATGGGGTCATTTGAAGCTCAGAGGCGGAGAACAGGAGGGAAAGAGACTCTAATCTTTCTTTAGAATTAGGAGTCATTATCAAGGAGCCCAGAACCTTTCTGGAGGGAAGGTGGACTTGTCCTGGTGGTGGGATTCGAAAGAAATGAGAAATAATTAAAGGCCAACTTCATTATTTCAGCTCTTCGGGCTCAATTTTCAAGTGTTCGGCATGAGGTGTGCAGTGTGAGGAAAGTATATTGGAAACACCGAAAACAGACTGAGTGATGCTTGCAGAATACTGATAACAGTTTGCTTGTATGTATGTTTGTTTTACAAAATCACATCATTTCTTGGTCATGGGAGTTTACCAAGGAATGTGAAACATCCCCTTGGTTGGGTGTAAAGCCAGTGACCTAGGTCCAATATCAATGTTCAGTTTAAAACATTGTTAGACAACGTATAATTTTATAATAAAGATAAATCTTTATTTAATCATGTTAATGTAAGTAAAAGGGCTGTAATTTGTGAGAAGACCTAAGCCAGTCTCTCAGCTTACAGAGCAAAAGAACTTTTCTGACAGATCATTTTTTCAATGAATTAATAACATTGGTTTTCCTGTCTAATAAACTGGTACCATGAGCATCAAATCTTCATCTCCTCTATTAAGCAAAACTATTCCCACTGCCCTCCTACCACATTCTTTCATTAGGCAAGTACCTTAGGTCAGAGTTTCTTTTACCAATTATAGGCCTCATCAATTCCCCAATCTCAGTTTTAAAAGGCTCTAATAGGAATTTAAGTTTCCTCTAACTAACAAGCAATTCCATTAGAAAAAGAATGAGGGAGGAAAGAGTGATTACATAATTAAAGAGAAAACACATGCACTCATCTATTCAGGACTACTCTGTGCCACGTTCTCTGAGAAGCACGATATCTAAGGGGCTCACAGTCAAGCACAAGAAAGAGCTGTGAGGTGTACTGACAGCTTCCAGACAGGCAAAAATCTTTAACCAAAGAACCAACAATCTAGAGAAGCAAGATGAACTGCCGATAAGCAAGATGAACTGCCGATGAAATGGCATTAGTCTATCTGTCAGTTAATAAATACATATTAGGACAGACACTATTTTAGATTCTAGAGATCACACTCTAGCTGGGAAATGGGGGGAACAAATGCATTCTGCACCGAGGAAGGGCTGGGAAGAAGATGAAACCATGGTAGAGGATGGCTGAGGGTGCTTTTAGCCAAGGTTGTCAGGGCAGGCCTCTTTGGGGACATGGTGGAGATGATGTAGTTTCAGCTCTGAGCTGAAACTATAGCAAAAACAAAATTTCTAGGCAGGAACAAACAAGCTTCCCACATGTGAGGGACAGGAAGGGAGCCGATGTCACTACAGCACAGTGAACAAAGGGGAGAGAGAAAGAAGGAAAGTCAAAGGTTACTCAGGATTCAGATTGTGTGGGTCCTTGGGTGATATAGTTAGAAATTTACATTTGATTTTAAATAGAAGACACTGGGGAACTTGAAAATGGGAATGCTATGGTCTGATACATGCCATAAAGAGTTTTCTTGGCAACTGTGTGGGGAACCAGTTTTAGGGGAGCAATAATGGAGGTTGGAAGACTGATTAGGAGGTTGTGACTATAGTTTAGGTAAGATGATGGTGGCACTAATCCAAGGGAGAGTTGATGCTGGCTTAGACCAGGGCTATAGATACGGAAATGGTGAAAATGCACAAGATTCAGGATATATTTTGGTGATGAACTGACAAGATTTATTAATTTATTAATGAATTTGATACGGACTGTGAGAGAAAGGGAAATCAAGGCTTACTCACCGTTACTGAGATAAGGGAGGCTTAGTGAGAAAAACAAGCAAGAGTTCTCTGGCCATGTTAAGTTTGAGATTCTAATTAGAAAGCCAGTTGGAGATAAGTAGGTAATTGAATATATAAATACAAGAGAGGTAAAGGGGAGATCCAGGCTGGGAATATAAATTTGTGAGCCATTCGAGAGTAGATGGTTCTGAAACTATCTTAACAAGACCCCGGAGATGTATCATTCAGCTCACATTTATGAGGCACCTGCATGTGTAAAGGAGATACCAGTCCTTGTGCTGGGATAAACAGGATGGCTGTCTTTAAGAAGCTTACAACATAGTATATGCATGTGTGTGTCTCTGGGGTGAGCATAAGACATAAATAAAATACATAGCAGAAGGAATTAGCTATAAGAGAGACCAAAGCAAAGTAGAATGGGAATACAGTGAAAGATGTGATTAATTCCAACTGAACAATCTGGTTCTCAGAGGCTGTGACACTTCAGGTGACCCTTAAATAATGTGTGGATATTAGTAGGTGGATGAAAAGGGAAAGGGTTGAAGGTCCAGTGTGGGCAATAGCAGGGAGGTGCAAAAGCAAATACAAAACACCATCGTGGAGCAGGAAGGAATGAACAAATAAATACAACACAGTACCCAACAGTAAAGGAGGTTAGGGTCTATGTAAGGAAACCTACATGTACACAAATAATAAAAGTGGTTATCCAAAGGGGTCAGAGAAGAATATGAATGAAGTATGAAGGCAAATCAATAGTATGAATGTGGATGCCTTAAAGCCCCATGCTAGCAGTACAATTGTTCTTGAGGTCTGAATCCAGGACATGGATACTCTTAGAAACTGATGCTGGAGAGTAAAATTCAGAGGACTCCTAGACTAGAGACAAGAAAGAGATGGGCCAGGGGCACCTGGGTGGCTCAGTTGGTTAAGCTTCCGACTCTTGATTTCGGCTAAGGTCGTAATCTCATGGTCATGAGATCAAGCCCTGCATCAGGCTCCATACTCAGCGTGGAGTCTGCTTGAGATTCTCTCTCTCCCTCTGCCTCTGCTCATCCTTTCTCTCTCTCTGTGTGTCTTTCTTTCTCTCTCTTTCAAAATAAATGAAATCTTTAAAAAAAAAGAGAGAGAGAAATGGGCCAGAGATAGTAGACTGTTATGCCTGCAAATTCTCAATAAAAAAATAGGTCTGCTTTCTCTTGCACTTTGTCATATACCATAGAATTAATTTGACTATAATTAATATCAGTAAAGAAATTAGAACACTAGTGTGATATGAGAGTAGACATAAAATCCAAAGGTCAGGGTCCTCTACTAAAAAAATCACCTTATTTACGTTTCCTATTGAACGAAAACCATTGCCAAGGAATACAGAGCCTACAAATGACAGATGATCTACTTACCATGTACTTATATTTCAAGGTGACAGAACTCTCTAATTGTATTCATATTGTCTATTAAAAATCGTGAGGGGCGCCTGGGTGGCTCAGTCAGTTGGGCAACTAACTCTTGATTTCAGCTCAGGTCGGATCTTGGGAATTGTGGGATAGAGCCCCAAGACACATCCTCAGGCTCCGAACTCAGCAGGGAATCTGCTTCTCTCCCTCTCCCTCTGCCCTTCCCCCCACTCTGTCTCTCTCTAAAATAAAAAAATAAATTTAAAAAATCACGTGAGCTATACACATGTACACAAATGTATATATGCACTTATTACTCTCTGTATTAGATATACTGAGATATTTCTTGATCTGAGATCTATTGGCTAAACTATTTTTTACAGGAAGGGCTAAAATTTGCCTGAGCGTCGATGCATACATTTGTCAGAGACCAGACATGATAGAAGATACTGCAATCTCATATTCATTTCTGTATTCCTAAAGTTCTATAACTTTTAGAGCATGAATCACAAAGTAGAGATTTGTGAAGAGAAAACGGATGAGCATAGAAACATGTAAGCAAGATAATACTCATATGCTCGTAGTAGTAGCAGAAAGAGTGGTGACCAAAATTTCTGCTAGTGCTATTTCCCCAGAAGAAAATGAATTGATCTGGATTTCCAGAGGGTGAGAGCCATCTGGTCTTACAGATACCAGTAGTGGATGCCTGCCCTCCAAAAGTGATTCCTAGTCACTGAGTTGGCCTCAAGCATCATTACACCAGATATTATTTAAAACTGAATGATAATAATCCAGTATAAAACCACTGTGGGGTTTTGTTTCATGTCTTCATTTTGTTTTCTTAAACTTTTTGTTAGTGTTCTATGTTAAGAGAAAAGAAAAATGCATGTTCATAAATACAGTCTCAAAGGCTTTTCTTAAACCCATTCCTCACAGTGCTCAACAATTATTTCTCCCTTCCAATCTAGAGTGCGTAAGTCCAAGATGATCAGAGAAAAACTTGCCATCTGGACGTCATAAGAAAATAACTAGTTTGTGAGGCCTGCCTGCAGCCACCTGAACTAATGCAATCATAGTGGAGTTAGATAACACACATGTAATCACTGCGTCTGAGATGAAGACACCTTCAGGCTTGTTCTCATCCAGCTATTCTTCTCTGTGACATTCCTTTAGCCTCTGCTTGAAAATCGGTAAGGAGAAGTGTTCTACCTCGCTCCAAAGACAGATTAGTCACATTAGGACAGCTCTACTCATTATAAAATTCTGTTTTTCAATCTAAGCTGATATCTGCTTCCATTTTTTGTTCAGTCACTGGAAACTACACGAAGCACAATGCCTTTATATTCAGCAGCTGAAATATATGAAGGCAAGAATTATAAACACCCTAATTACAACTGCTCATAAGCATTTATTCAATTTTAAGTACCATATATTCTATTTTTTAATCAACCATTCCATGTATAACCTGGTTGCCAAATCACTCATTGATTTAGTCTTCTGTACTTTCTATCTTTTTAAAAAATGAAGTCTTTATCTTAAAATTATTTTAGACTTAAAGAAAAATTGCAAAGATAGAGGAGTTTCCATATACCATGTGTATTCAATTTCCTCTATTATTAATATCTTACATTAGGATGGGACATTTGTCACAATTAATGAAACTATATCGATATATTGTTAACTAAAGTCCATACTTTATTCAGGATTTCCTTAGTTTTTACCTAATATCTAGGATCCAATTTAGATATATCATTACCTTAGGCTCCTCTTGACTGTGACAGCTTTTTAGACTGTTCTTGTTTTGATGACCTTGATAAATTTGAGGACTACTGGTCAAGTATTTTGTAAAATATCCTTCAATCAGAATTGTTTGATGTTTTTCTCATGATTGAAATGGGGTTACGGGCTTAAGAAAAGTGACCACAGAGATAGAGTGACATTGTCAACACATCAGATCAAAAGTGCATACTGTGAACATGACATTACTATTGAGCTGACATTGATCACCTGGTAAGGTGGTGTCTGTTAGGTTTCTCCACTGTAATGTTACTCTCCCCCCACTCCCTTTTCTATACTGTATTCATTGGAAGAATGTCACAATGCAGAACACATATTTAAAGAGTGAGTAGTTCAGCTCCCTCTCCTTGAGGGTAGAGTATCAACATGCATTATTTGGAAATCATTTACATGGGTTATTTATCTTTGTCCCCCATTTATTTATGTATTAAATCACTTATTTATATCTGTATGGACCCATGGATATTTATTTTGTACTGTGGGTTACAACGCAGTATTGCTTTATTTATTTTGTTTCTGGAATGTTCCAGTTTACTACTGGGAGCTTTCAGTTGGCTTTGTATTTCTTTGAAACACCCACATCATTGGGGGGTTTTGTTTGTTTGATTTTGTTTATTCAATTGTTTGTTAAAGCACTTCCTTACTTTTAGGTACCATAAGATTCTCTGGGCTCATCTTATATATTTCCTGCCTCATATGTAAAATCAACCATTTCTCCTAGATGGCCTGTTTTTCCATGCATTTGTTTGTTTGTTTGTTTTTATTATTGGAGGTAATATTAGAACCAAGAATTGAGAGTTAGGTGCGCTTATTGCTATTGGAGGAGGTTGCTTCTAGGTTCTTTCAGCTCACAGGGTAAAAAATATATGTCTATATATTTACCCATGTTATATGCATATCTAAAAATATTTCTGTGTGTAACTATCTGTATCTATATTAAGCTAAACATGAGTTCATATTGGTAATTCTAACTCTAATCCATTACCATGCATCATTCTAGCCTCCTCCCTTACTTATCTGTAAATTTCCACTCCAACATTGAGAAATCTGGCTCCCACCATGCGTCACCCATTTACTTAGCTATTCAATTCCAGTACACCTGTATAACAGTATCAGAAGTGTTAACCTGTCTCCAGGTGAGAAACAGCATTATGCACTGCTTATGCATGGTTTCTTTTGGACTTAGTCTTATGGACTTAACTCATTTCCAAAGATCACAATCTTTTTCCTTCTCACCCCATTCAGTGAGATTGTTTCATACTTATGTAATACAGTTAAATTATTTTGTTAAATTCTGCACTTGATCCTAGAAATATCCCCAACATACAAATGATTTTTTTAAATTTGCATACATTTTTACTCATTGTGCTTTAAAGTTCTATGGGTTTTGACAAATGCACAGTGTCATGTACCCACCATTATAATTTAATACAGAATTGTTTAACCATCCTTAGGTGCCCCCCATGTTTCACCTATTCAACCCTCTCCTGCTCCCCCTGAACACCGGACAACCACTGATATTTTTACCATCTCTATAGTTTTGCCTTTCCAGAATGCCATATAATTGTAATCATGCAATATGTAGTGTTTTCAGGCTGGCTGCTTTCACTTAGCTATATGTATTTAAGATTCCACCATGTCTTTTTGTGGCTTACTAGCTCATTTTTCTTATTGTCATTTGATAGTGTATTTTTCTTATTGATAAATAATATTGCATTATATAGATGTGCTACAGTTTATTTATCCATTTTCCTATCAAAGGACATCTTGGTTGCTTTCAGTGTTTTGGTGATTATGAATAAAACTACTACAAACATTCATGTGCAGGTTTCTGTGAATACATAAGTTTTTTACTCAATTGGGTAAATACCTAGGAGTGCAATTACTAGATCATATGCCAAGATTATGTTTTGTTTTGTAAAAAACTGCTAACCTGTTATCCAATGTGGCTGTATCACTTTGCATTCTCACCAGAAATGAATGAGGGTTCGTTTTGCTCTGCATCCTCACCAGCAATTAGTATTATTAGTTTTGGGGGTTTTAGGCATTCTAACACATTTTATAATGGTATGTCATTGTTTTAACCCAAAACTCCCTGATGATAAATGATGTTGGGGATCTTTTCATATTCCTTTAGTGAGATATCAGTTTAGACCTTTTGCCCATTTAAAAAATCAGATTCTTTAAATTTTAAGAATTCTTTATATTTTTTACAAAGAAGTCCTTTACCAGATATGTGTTCTGAAAATATTTTCTCCCCACCTGTGACTTGTCTTTTTATTCTAACAATGTCTTTTTTGGAACAGAAGTTTTTAATTTTAGTAAGTCCAACTAATTTTTTTTATTATTTTATGGATCATGCCTTTGACATTGTATTTAAAAGTCACCATCAAATCCAGAGTCACCTAGATATTCTCCTACGTTTCCTTCTACAAGCTTTGTAGTTTTACATTTTACAATTATCTCTATTATCCATTATTATTTAATTTTTGTGAAAGATGTAAGTTCTGTGTTTAGATTCATTTTCTTGTACATGATTGTCTAATTGTTCCAGCACCATTGGTTAAAGACTATCCTTCCTCCATTGAATTTCCTTTGTTGATCAGTTTACTCTATTTGTGTCAGTCTATTTCTGGATACTATTTCTATTTCATTAATTTATGTGTCTATTCTTTCACCAATCCCATGCTCTATTGATTATTGTTGCTGTATAATGAGTCTTGAAATCTGTTGGTATAAGTCCATCGACTTTGTTCTTCTTCAGTATGGTATAGCTATTCTAGGTGTCCTGTCTTTCCATATAAACTTTAATCAGTATCTACAAAATACATTGCTAGGATTTTGGTTGGGATTGCATTGAGTGTACAGATCAAATAGGAAAGAGTCCACATCTTAACAACATTGAGTCTCCCAATCCATCAAACAGAGTATCTCTGTATTTGTTTAGATATTCTTTAACTTCATCAGAGTTTTATGGTTTTCCTCATATAGATTCTAGATGTATTTTTTATTTAAATTCAATTAGCCAACATATAGTACATCATTAGCTTTTGGTGTACTGTTCAATGATTCATTAGTTGCATATAACACCCAGTGCTCATCAGATCTATATGTATTTTATTTCATATATTTCATTTTTGAAATGAATTTATTTGAAATGAATATTTCATTTTTGGTACTTTTGTAAATGGCATTTTTTAATTTCAAATTCAAATTCTTGATTGCTGGTATTTAAGAAAACAATGGACTATTGTACATTAGCCATGTCTCACAATCTTGCTATGCTTGGTTATTTCTCCTTGAATTTTTTTTGTCAATTCTTTGGGATTTCTACATAGACAATCATGTCATCTGCAAACAAGTGCTCCCAATCTGTATAACTTTCATGTCCTTTTATTATGTTACCACGTTAGCTAGTACTTCCAATACGAGATTGAATAGAAGTGGTAAAAGTGGACATCCTTGCCTTGTCCAAATCTCAGGAGTATACAGTTTCTCAACATTAAGTATGATGATAAAAAAGAAAAAGTATGATGGGGGCTCCTGGGTGGTTCATTTGATTGGGCATCTGACTCTAGGTTTCAGCTCAGGTCATGATCTCAGGGTCATGGGATGGAGCCCCATGTCTGGCTCAGCCCTCAGTACAGAATCTGCTTGAGATTCTTTCCTCCTCCTTCTCCCTCCCCTTTTGCTCCTCATCCTGCTGGCACACATGCACTCTCTCTTTCTCACTATCTAAAATAAATAAATACATAAATAAATAAATAACATCTTAAAAAAGGTATGATATTAACTATAGGTTTTTTGTAGATGTTCTCTTTCAAGTTGAGGAAGTTCCCCTCCATTTATAGTTAGGTAAGAGTTTTTATAATTGAGTATTAGATTTTTTTTAAGATTTTATTTATTTATTTGACAGAGACATAGCGAGAGAGGGAACACATGTAGGGGGATTGGGAGAGGGAGAAGCAGGCTTTCGGTGGAGCCGGGAGTCCAATGTGGGGCTCAATCCCAGGACCCTGGGATTCTGACCTGAGCCGAAGGCAGACGCTTAATGACTGAGCCACCCAGGCACCCCTTGAGTATTAGACTTTTGTCAAATATTTTTTCTGCATTAATTGATATGACCATGTAATTTTTATTCTTTAGCCTGTTGATATGATGGCTCTTTGTCTTTAAAAAATACAGTTAACTCTTGTCCTTCCATATATAGTACAGTTGAATATTACCTTCTTTGTTTCTACTAATATAAGTAGAACATATCTTAGTTTTCCAATTTGATTGTAAATTTGTGCTTATATCAACAAAAGCCCCAAACTCGTATTCTTTCATGATTTTTTCTTAATTTAGATATCTTTAATTCTCTACTGATGCAGTTGGTTTTTATCCCTCCACATATGATGTTATGTTTATTATTAAATTTCATAATAGATTCATTCAACAAGTATTTATTGAATGCCTTCTATGTACCATTCTATTCTAGGTGCTAAGGATTGAGCATTGAGCAAACAGGCAATATCCTTGCTCTTATGGAGCTTTCATTCTGGTAGAGGTGACAAAGCATAAATAAGTCAATAACTGCACACAACAGGTTCTAATAAGTACTCTGGAAAAATAGGGCAAGGTCTGCGAATATATTGGGATATTAGAGGTTGGGATGCCAGTTCACTGAGTATAGTCAAGAAGAACCTTTCACATTTGAAGGACGAGAATTTAGTTTGAGCTTTTTCTTTGAATCCTGCCATCCAGCATGTATTATCATTCACCAGCTTTGCATTATTAAAAAAAAAAAAAAAATCAACAAGACAAGGCCAAGAACAATGCTTTGTGGTTGTATTAGCTTTGAACTGTGTCAACTCAGCGAAGTGGGAATTACCTTTCCCAGAATTCCTTTCCCTCATGGTTCTGAGTTAAGATTGGCCACAACAGAAATTTAGGTGACAAAAGTAAGACAGCAGTTCATCTTTAAGTTTGGAAGGCTGGCACTGGGCCAGGCGCTCTTGCAGCTCCTACAGATTGATTGCGAATCTGCTGGCTGACCTCATTGGCATACAGCAGCTGCCAGGGCCACAGCCCCATCCAAGCTTGTCCCACTCCCAGGCCAGGAGCATGTTTGGCCCTCAGCTTCTGCTGCCAGGTACCTCCATGATCAGAATTGGAAATTTGGAGGCCGAAGCAGGATCCAGACCATCCTCTTCACACATTCCTGTTTGTCCTTGTTCTCCCCAGTTTCACATCAATCTTTTCTTCCTGAGTTCCTGCAGTGCTGACGTCAGGCCCAGCAAAAGCAACAGCTTAGACAGACATTTTAGCCAGTTATCACAATTGTATAAAGTCAAATCCCAATAATCAATGCCTTATTTCATATCATTCCTAGGAGTTTCACCTCTATAACTGAACCCTGATTGATACAGGGACCCACTGTCAACTCCTTTCCTCAAACGATCTGTGATTCAACTTAGAGGAGACAATCATTCAATGAACCATAATTCCTTTGGCTATACTATTATCTGCACCACATTTCTGCATATGGTCTATAAGGACATAAGGATAGCCTTAGGAAATTTATAACTACCAATCTAAAATCAAAACTATCACACCTATAGCTTTCCCTAGGCCTCCCACTCTTCAAAACACAGTATTTAAAACAAATAAAGTTAATTTGGCATGATTCCTGGTGATCACCATTTCAAAGAGCTGACAAGTTACCTGTTTAATAATTCCTTCTAGAATTTTGTAGGAAATTGCTGTCAGACTCACGACCCAGTAATTTTCAGAATTCATCTTTTTCCTTCTTTGAAAAAAATGGCACCTCTCTGCTTCCCTGTGATTCTTCAGAGATTACTAGTGGTGTTTCTCTAATCACAGCTATAAATTTTTTCTATATCCCAAGGATATAATTTGTCTGACCCTGGAGACTTGTATTAATTTAAAGCAGTTTGACGTGCTCTTACTATTTCTTGTCAAGATTGTTACCAGTTGTGGGCTAAGGTCTATTACCCACTTGTTCTGGCCAAGAAAAAAACAGGTAGGGTGCAGCCCACAGAGGGAGCAATGCTGCTCAGTATGTGGTATATTGTGGTGCTTCTCAAACACTAATGTGCATATAAATTACTCGGGAACTTGCTAAAATGCAGGGTTTTCTTTAGCAAGTATAGATGGGGCCTAAGATTCTGCATTTTAACAAACTCCCAGAGGTGGCAACACTGTTGGTTTTCGAGTAGTGAGGATATAGTGAGATGTAGAAGCACATTTACTGGAAAGCTAATAAAGCTCCAAGGCCCATCACTTGCACTGCTTCCCTGGAGCACTGGAAGTTGCCAGGAGCTATAGAATATTCTAGGTGAATGGGAGGAAACCAAGTTGCAACTAGGAAGCATCTCTATACAAGCATTTCTGGTAAAGTACTTAGAGATCTCAGAAAAAAGAGACCGACTCTCCAAGTTTTGAATAATTTGTTTTGATTTCTTATCTCATTCTAAATATTCCATTTGTATCTAATCTTGTAAATTATTATTTTGCATTTTCTTACTCAATGTAGGGCCCCCCAAAATGTATAAATTTCAGACCCCACAAGACCTGGATCTATCCCAGTGAAGAATACGAAATCCAGAGCTACACAAACTTGGGACTAAACACCAGATCTGCCAGTTACTAGTGAGGTAGTGCAGACACAGACTCTGGCCTGGATTTGAGAATGATCAAGAACTCAGTTCAAACTTGCTTTTAATCTGACTTGTAGAATAGCAACAAGCAATGCAAAAAAATATACAAGATATAAGTACAGATAAGGAATAAGTAGCCACATTGCTTTCCTTATATCTCATGAATTTATGTCCAAAATCTGGTGGTTTTGGCAATCCGTATGAAGAGAGAGGCCCACCTAGGCAGAGTGTTCAACAACGGTGAACTTGTTTTATACGTGCTGGACAGACCCTAGGGTGATCCCCAATACTCCTCATTCCTATTGTTAAGGCCTTTGTGTAAACTTCTCTCCGTGTGACTTACTTCTAATCAACAGAATATAGCAAAGGTAATAGAATGTCACTCTTGTGATTAGATTAGAGCACCCTGGAAAGAAAGACTGACTCTCCCACTAGCCTTGAAGAAGTCGTCATGTGTGAACATGTGTGAACATCCTATGGAGAGAGTCAGATGTCAGGGAACTGCAGGTGGCCTCTAGAAGGCCTAGTCAAGTCTAGTCTCTAGGACCTAAATCCTACAATCCCAAGGACTGAATTCTGACAACAGCTACATTAGCTCCAGAAAAGAATGCAGCCTGGCCGACATCTTGATTGCATTCTGGTAGCAATCTGAGCAGAGTACCCAGTTAAGCCATTCCCAGACTCTTGACCTACAGAAACTGTAGCATAATAATTTTGTGTTGATTTAAGCCACTAAGTAATTTGTTACATAGCAATAGAAGAATTAAAAAATTAAAGCATCAAACCACATTGGCACCCAGCAACCACTTATACTATTTTATGAAGCAATGATTCTTCTTCTGAGGGAGGCACATTCCCCCAAGCCTAATATCCTGGTTCCAGAACACAAAGTTTTTATGCAAGCCTTGGAGCTACCTCTTCTTCTCTTAGTCTGCCTTTCAGGATTTAGGAATTTTCTGTGTACATCTTTAGGGAACTCCATGGAAGACCTTGGCATAGCTTACCAGAAAGACTAGCTATGTAATTTATAAGGCCCAGAGGAAAATGAAAATGTGGAGCCTCTTGTTCAAAAGTTTTTAAGAACTTCAGGATGGTGACAGCAGAGCATTAAACCAAGCACGGCCCATCAAAACAACTACTCATGATGCTGGATCTTACGCCCTATTAGACATGCCTCGAGCAGATTATTTAAACTGAGTCTCAATGTACTCCTCTGCAGAAAATGGTATGCAGTAACTGGCAACACATAATACTGTGAAATGTGTTTGGAAGTTCCTGGTCTAGCATAGGTACTCAACAAATGTTTGCTTTTTTATCTTCCTTTCTGCCTGCTTATTACTGAACCATCAGCCTCAAGCACACACATCTTTCCTTATTCTTCTTTTTCTCCTAACACAGATAATATAGTAACTTTAGTCATCCGAAGACAACTGGTGACAGGTAATGCCAAAAGATGATGATTTTTTTTTTTTTGAGACCTGTTACTTGTTTTCAGATCTTTCTTCAGATCTTAAAAAAATTGGCAAGTTACATAGAGATTTACAGCACAGATTCAGAAAGAGCCCAAGGTTTTCCAATAGATCTCTGTCATCTTAATACCTACTCTTATAAGCTGGTAGTTAGAGAGCTTTCCCCCACCCAGTACTCCCGAGCAATGTGGCACACTCTCATCAGTATCAGTGACACAACAACAGAGAACTTCAGCTGGGTAAGTATTGGGAGTTCGAAGGAGGAGCAATAAGAACTAAGGCAAGTGGTAAGATTGGAAAAGACTCTCTGGTGATTCTTACAAGGTAAGCATACAACTCACCACCAGTACTTTGTTGGGAATCATTATTTTAGAAAGATTTCCAGTTTTGCCTTCTAGGGATAGAGAGGGTTATATTTACTTCCTATATAATTTTTTCTCTGAGTCCATAGCTTTTTATAAATGCTACTCCCTAACTCTCCATCATGTAAATTTGTACACAGGCAACATATGACTTTCAATATTGGGGAAGAAATCAATTCATACTTAAAAAGATGGCTGGAGGCTGGGGGTCTAAATTCAGAGCATTTATATTCACCCACACACATGAGAGTTAGAACCAATGTAGCTTCTAGAGAATAAATGGAATTATCAACTTATTTCCTTTTATGCAAACATGAAAGGCAGCTTTCCATGTGCATAAGTAGAGTTAATACAACTCTGATTTTTAGTGACCTACCATTAGAGCCCATTCTAATTTAGTCACTAACAGAATTACAGGCAAATGTCCCTGGCATCCTAAGATGAAATTCAGAAATTTTTTCCTGAGATAATTTTATATATATTTTTTTTTTGAGAGAGAGCACAAGCAGAGGGAGAGGCAGAGGGAGAGGGAGAGAGAGAATCTTAAGCAGGCTTTACGCTGAGAGCAGAGGCTTGATCTCATTACTCTGAGATCATGACCTGAGCCGAACTCAAGAGTCAGACGCTTAACCAACTGAGCCATCCAGGCACCCCCGAGATAATTTTATAAATACCAATTATAAGCAATGAAATTATTAAAGTGATAGCTTTATCATAATTTTAATTATTAATTTATTTAGAATAATTATTTAAATAATTTAAATGAAAGATTTATTATAATGGGCTGAATGGTGTTTTGTGGGCAAATCTAAATATTGGTAACAATGCTTTAATTATATAAGATCTCAAGTAGGTCATTTATAAACAAATTTTTGAAATACAAACACCATATAATTTGGGATCTGCATGGATCTATATACCACCAATAGTATAGACCAGAGAAGATTATAAAAAAAGACAAGGGCACATTAGTAATATATGCTTATTATCCTATCAAAAATTTTTTCTTTCTATTCTTTCTAGAAATCTATAACTCCCAGGTTTTATTATTATTATTAATTATTTCATACCGGTAAGGTACACTGAAGTCAATACTAGTATGGCATCCCTCCTTTCTTTTTCCTATATTCCATGTTCACAGAAAGAAAAAAGTAGTGGTTGAAACCATGAGAGGTTGGTCCATGTTCTATCTAAGAGATCAGGAGGCTGTATTTGTCTTTTAAAGAACAGAAAAGTAGACTTTGACTATGAGGACATAAAAAAAAAAACAAAGGGAGAAAAAGAATGAAAGAAGGAAAGCAGGAAGGATGAAAAGAAAGCTAGAAGGTCATTAAAACTGCATGGTAATGTAGGGTCACAGTGGCAGAGAACTCAAAATGGAGTAATAAAGACTGTAGACATGGGGAGTTGAGCTAGAAACTAAGGTGGCAGCTAGTATGGGAAGAGATATCTGCAACCCACAGTGCTCTTTAGAGAAATGAGCTCATATTTATTAAACAAATATCACTACTTTTATATTCACAGTAAAGAAAGAAAGAATAGGGCAATTTCTGGCACCTCAATGACAGCTGAAACAAGTTCAGGTTCAATTTAGAGAGAATTACATCTTTTCTTTAAAGTGAACATTATTTTCAGTTTATTAATGTCAATTCCATAAAGCTAAGTATCTGCTTTTCCACATATGATAAAATCAAGTAGATTTTCTCATCTCTGACCTTCAACAAAATTCCAGAAAAGCAGTACTGAGGGTTCCAACTAAGGCTGAATATCAGAGGAAACTGAGAGAAGGGGATAGATTGGAAGGACTGTTCAGGGATAGAATAAACAGGACATACTCAAAATACAAAATGGTGAGGGAAGTAGGACAGGAAAGCAAATTTATATTTGACTTGATACATGCTGAGGACACATACATTTAGTACTAAGGAATTTATGCATTAATTAATAAATTCAGGAAAACAACTTTCAATTTAACCAAAAATTCAATTCTGTCTAGACTGAATCTGATTTTAATGTACTTCTCATAAAGGTGTCAGAAGCTACATGATTGTTTCTTTTTCGGTTGTGAATATAAAATTAATGAAATATAGAGAGTTCCTATGAGCTCATTTATCTCAAGACCTTAGAGGCTTTAGAAAAATCAATCTCATAATACTAAATTTGTGAACTAAAAAGTGTTGAAACAATGCACCATTGCTCTGGTTTTTACATATGTATGAGATAATCTCAGTATGGCAGATTTTCAATAAGACAGTGGTGGGGTTGGGGACTGGCATAAGAGTAGTTGTTAAGGAAGCAGAAGTGGAGTGAGGTTGTTCACATAGAGATCTATCCTATAGGGATGACTAGGTGAGCACTTCTTTCTCCAAGTCACAAAAAAAACTGCATTCTGCCTGTCCCTCACAAGTTTGCCTCTCCTGATGAGTCATCTTGCTATTGATCCTACTCCCATGGGCAGGACTTGACTCCTCCCCACCTCTGTCCAGCTGTGAACAGGTTCTTACTCTATGTAGATATGAACAGGAGGGAACAGATTTTAGTCATTATATGAAGAGACATCATAACAGCCGTGTTGTTCAATATGGAATAGGTCATCTTATAAAGAGGTGATTTTCCTGCCACCAGAAACACATGCACCATTCATTGGCACAGATAAGACACAAATATAAAGTGAGTGGTTGTGGTTGGATTAGATGAACATTTCCTATCTATAATTTAATGAAATTTGAGAAGTATTTAAAAAATCACAGATGAAAAATCAGATTGGAGGGAAGATTTTGCAATGGAGAAAATAATCTACAGATTCAGTAAGAATTAATCTTTATAAATTAAGATATAAGTATTCATTTGAGGTATGTAAAATTGACATTACAATATTAAACACATTGAATATAACAGCAAAAGAAAACTTTATGAAAATGGTCTTTCAATGAGAAAATAAGCATTAACAATAAGAATTTAATTACTGTTGGGACGCCTGGGTGGCTCAGTTGGTTAAGCATCTGCCTTTGGCTCAGGTCATGGTCCCAGGGTCCTGGGACCGAGTCCCACATTGGGCTCCTGGCTCAGCAGGGAGCCTACTTCTCCCTCTGCCTGCCGCTCCCCCTGCTTGTGCTCTCTCTCTCTCTGGCAAATAAATCTTTTTTGAAAAAAGAATTTAATTACTGTCCTTTAAAAAATTACTACAGAAAGGCCACTGCTTTACTTGCTAGTCAGTGGTTCAGATGGAATGACTTATGCCCGCTTTTTGTCTTGCTAACCTTTTTTAAAGAAACCCTATTTTAAAATAAGCTGGATAGAAATTGAATTTAAATAAAAATAAATAAATAAATAAATAATAAAAATAAAATAAAATAAGGTGGATATCTTCCCTATTAGCAATATTTATGTTAGAGGGAGGACTGAAGCACCATGCATAGACAATTTTTATTGACCTGGCTTCCTTTCTTCTCTTCTCAGTGTTTAGTTTTCCCAGTTTCATTTTTATTCATCCCTTGTGAAAGATTAATTTTTTTAAACACCACATTTTGCTACATTGGGATTATGATAAACAGAAATTTAGATCCTCTGTGTACTCTGCAAAACATTAAAATGATAGAAAATATGCATCAGAAAGAATAGAGAATGTAATAACACTTCATGTAGCATATTACCCACTTTCTCTCAATCCTCCCCACCTCTTTCTTACCAGTTACGGAGGCAGGCTCAGCACCAAAAGTATGAGGGTCCGGGTGGGAAACAGTCAATATAGAGCAGGTTGAGATGAATGGCAGAATGGCTGAGAGCAGGTAAATATGCCTCGTTGGACTTGCTTTATAAGAAGAGATTTTAAGACTTTTAAGGTTAAGAAAAATGCCAGAGACTTTTGGTTTCAGCTCCTGTAGGTAAAGAGCTTAGAAGTCATGATTCCCATGTTTACAAGAAAGAAAAAGCTGACCAAACTAAAGGTTGCAGGGTAAACCACCACCCCTGTAAAGACACGCAAAGTACATAAAATCACAGCCAAGAGCAGCTTACCTAGAGCAAAAGCTGTTGAAGCCATAAATGCTAGAAATACCTTAAGTGTATATCACTAAATGAAAGATGCCAACCTGAAGAGGTTGTAAGCTATGTGATTCCAATTATATGATATTCTGGAAATGACAAAAATACCTAGATGTTAAAAAAAATTAGTGGTTGCCAGAGGTTTAGAAGGGGAGGGATGAATAGGTGAAGCACATAGAATTCTTAGGGTAATTAAATTATTATGCATGATACTATAATGGTGGATTTATGACATTATGCATTTTTAAAACCCATATAACATACAACACAAAGGGCAAAACTTAATGTATACACGTTTTTTAAATAAATCATTTTGGAGATCAGGGGATCCAGGGAAGTAAGATAGTCAGTGACAAGAGAACCTCAATGTATTACAAATGTATGAAACAAATTCACTGAATGTGGCTGGGGAAAATGATGCTGACCTAAGTGACTTTGGAAACAAATGGAGTCTGTAAGACTAAAAACAAAAGGAAGTCCATGTAAACACTGTATTCTAGTTGATAAAGTTATTTCTCATAGGGATATAAGTTAACAATTCTGAAAGAGTATACATGTAAACTGGAACTGAGCAGTTAAATTAATGGGTGGTAGGTGGTGGGAGCTGGGTTTCTCCTATAAGAGTGAATGTTTACAGATAAGGAAGAGGAGGAGACTAAAATGATCCATATGGTAATGGTTAGAGTTGGAGTCATCAGTAAGAAATAATGCTTAGCTTAATATAGATAAATATGCTTATATAGAGACATGTGTGTGCACGCACAAGTTAATATACATACATATTTCTTTGCTATGTCAACAGAGAGAGTCTAAATGAATCAAACCTACGTAGTACTCATGTCTTAGTTTCTAATACCATTCTCCAATAAAAAAAATCTGGGATCCTTGAAGAAGTGGCTGATTCTAGGACTGAGGCAAGAAATAAACAAGATCAACCTGCATCACCGTGTAGAGCCAAAAAGTACAAAAACAAACCTAAGAAACCCCAGATCGATGGGCATATACTAAAAGGGCATTAGGAACCAAATGTAAGAGTTCCTTTTGGCCAAAGCTAGAATAACTTAAGCAATAAATAAAGCTGTATTAGATTATAATCCAAAGTATAAAATAAATATCAATGAGTTCATAGAGATATAAATAAATGATTGTAAAGAAATTAATAAATCAGGGATAAGAGACATAGCCCAAATAATTTACATAGATACTCTGCCCTAAAGGAGGTAAAACATAATGCTGCACATCTCAAGTGTGGACTGAGGACACTAACTTCTTTCCAAGGGAATAGTTGGAAAAGGGGAGGGGCTTCTAGGTGGCTCATTCGGTGAAGCATCCAACTCTTAAATTGGGGTCAGGTCATGATCTCAGGGTCATGAGATCGAGTCTCACCTCAGGCTCCACACTGGACGTGGAGCCTATTTAAGATTCTCTCTCCCTCTCCCTCTGCCCCTTCCCCCACTTTCTCTCTCACCATCTCCCTTTCTCTAAAAATAAAGGTGGGGGAGAAACTCTATAGTGAAGAAACCTACTTCAGCCAGGTGATCAAGGTCAACATCAATAGTGATAAATAATGTCAATAGTATGTACCCTCAATATGATATGATAAAAATGACACTTGGGAGACCTGGGTGACTCAGTCAGTTGAGTGTCCAACTCTTGATCTCAGCCCAGGTCATGATCTCAGGGTCATGGGATTTAGTCCCACAATGGGCTCCATGCTCAGCAGAGAGTCTGCTTAAGGATTCTCTCCTTCTCCCTCTGTCTGTCCCCCCCCACTTTTGCCCCTCCCTCTCTCTCTCAAATAAGCAGATAAATCTTTAATAAAAAATGGCTCTTTGGGCACCTGGGTGGCTTAGTCGTTAAGTGTCTGCCTTCGGCTCAGGTCATGATCCCAGGGTCCTGGGATCGAGTCCCACATCGGGCTCCCTGCACGGCGGGAAGCCTGCTTCTCCCTCTCCCACTCCCCCTGCTTGTGTTCCCTCTCTCGCTCTCTCTCACTCTCTGTCAAATAAATAAATAAAATCTTCAAAAAAAAAAAAAAAAAGGCTCTTTACCTCTATTATGCTCCTCACCCCAAAGGAGCATAACTCCTATCCAATCATGAAAGCACATCAGACAAATCCAGATTGAGAGACAATCTACAAAATACCTAACCAGGCTCTTCAAAACTGTCAAGTTCATCAAAGACAACAAAAGGGAGAAACTGTCACGATCAAGAGGACTCTAAAGAGGTATGCCAACTAAATGTAACGTGGGTGGCTCAGTCGTTAAGCATCTGCCTTTGGCTCGGGTCATGATCCCAGGGTCCTGGAATCGAGCCCCGCATCGGGCTCCCTGCTCAGCGGGGAGCCTGCTTCTCCCTCTCCCACTCCCCCTGCTTGTGTTCCCTCTCTCGCTGTGTCTCTCTCTCTGTCAAATAAATAAATAAAATCTTAAAAGAAAGAAAGGCTTTAGGTAAAAACTAAGGAAATATGAGTAAAATATGAGCTTCAGTTAATAGTATCAATATTGTTTCATTAATTATATCAAAGTGCCACACTAACATAAAATGTTAATTATAGGGGAAACTGTGTGTAGGAGTATATAGGAATTCTCTGTACTATTTACTCCATTTTATGTAACTCTAAAACAGTTCAAAAATAAAATCTATTAAAATAAATGCCAGGGTCAGGATGATGAGAAATCCCATATTCTGGGTTCCATTCCTATCCATGTTACCAACTTATTTTATGACATTAAACAATCAGCGGTTTTGTTTTATACAACAGTAGTTGGGAATTATAATAGTCAATGATGAATCTGTATCCAGACTCTGCTTTGGGTAAAACACTAGGTTTGTGTTTAAAAGATAAAATATCCTATAACAGATAGCAACTCCTCTCTAAAAAAAATCTACTGTCAAGATAAGGGGGAAAAAGACATACACTTAAGAAGGCAAATACTAATATAAGAAAAAACACAGTAACAACCAAGTCAATGTAAATGCTATGTAATTTCAGAAAGATTGATGTAGACTTGACCCATCAGAAAATGTGTCGTAGACAAACCAGTACAAGATTCAGAAAGGTAGAAGGAAGAGAGGGCAGAGATGTGATGAGCAGAGAATAAAGCAGTTCAGACAGAGTGGAGGAAAGCCCTGGGAATCAAATAGATGCAAATGGAGCACTTTTGTGGAGGGTCTTAAAGTCAGCTTAAGAAATATAGACATTGTCCCCACTTGCAATGTCCCCCAAAAGGCGGATCCATGGGGCAGAAAGCATGATAATTATGCTATGCTGGCCAATAAATGCTTGGTAAACGTAAAGCATATATTAATAATTTAATAATACATCTTTATTCCATGAAGCTCAATATCTCTCAAATATAATCTCACTTAAATTTTTAAAATCCTTGAAAGTAGTAAAAGAAAGAGATAAAAATGCATATATAAGAGAATAGAAAATGGAGTTTCTAAGATAGATCTGAGACTAAAATTTGAATTTCCAAAGTGTTATATAAGAGAGATTTTCTCTTGGTTCTGCTGCATCTCCTTTTTTTTTATGTTATGTTAATCACCATACATTACATCATTAGTTTTTGATGTAGTGTCCCATGATTCATTGTTTGCATGTAGCACCCAGTGCTCCATGCAGTACGTGCCCTCTTTAATGCCCATCACCATCTGCTGCATCTCCTTGAATGTTTGTTAAAATGCTAGAGAAACTGAAAAAGTCCTAATAGATATAGTTTCATAACTAGTGGCCCTGAAAGGGGAAAAGAAATGCAAACTGGGGCAGAAAACTGATGTAACGAATTTGATTGAATAATAAACTACCCTATTATTCTAATATTTTATTTACATAAAAATCTATTTCTATATGGTACAGAATAGAATACTGTTTCAGATTGAGATCCTTTTTTCCCTCATATTACAAATAAACCAGGTTCAGGGGTTGCCCTATTTTCTTTCCTTCCTTTCTTTCCTTTCCCTCCCTCCCTGCCTCCCTGCCTCCCTCCCTTCCTTCCTTCCTTTTTCTTCCTTCCTCCCTTCCTCTTTCTTTCTTTTTTCCTTTCTTTCTTTCTTTTCTTTCTTTCTGTGTCTATTTAATTCCAGTTAGTTAACACACAGTGTAATATTAGTTTCAGGTGTACAATATATTGATTCAACACTTCCATACTTCACCTGGTGCTCATGACAACAAGTGCACTCCTTAATCCCCATCACCTATTTAACCCAGCCCCCCACCCACCTCTCCTCTGGTAACCATTAATTTGTTCTCTACAGTTAAGAGTCTATTTCCTGGTTTGCCCCTCTCTCTCTTTTTTCCCCCTTTGCTTGTTTCGTTTCTTAAATTCCCCATTTGAGTGAAATCATATGGTATTTGTCTTTCTCTGACTCACTTATTTCACTTAGCATAATACGCTAGCTCTATCCATGGCATTGCAAATGGTAAGATTCCATTCTTTTTTATGGCTGAGTAATATTCTACTGTGTGTGTGTGTGTGTGTGTGTGTGTGTATCACATCTTCTTTATCCATCATCAGTTGATGGACATTCGGGCTGTTTCCATAATTTGCCTATTACAGATAACACCACTATAAACATTGGGGTGCATGTATCCCTTTGGATTAGCATTTTTGTATTCTTTGAGTAAGTGCCTAGTAGCGCAATTGCTGGATCATATGGTAGTTTTCCTTTTTCTTTTAAAGGCTTGGAAGGGAAAAGTACAACATCAGAGTGGGCATACTACTTGATAAGCACCACACTTCACCCCAGTTCCCTAATACCCAACACTAACACCATCGCCAACTTTTAGAAACCTACCAACATTTCAGAGTGTTCTACATTAAAGAATAATTATGATAATACCTAATATTTGTATAAATTTCTATTGTTTACCAAGTGTTTTCACACACATTATTAACTTTGGACTTTGGACTTCACAGCAGGGGTAAAACATATCATGATTTTATAGAAAAGGAAATAGAGAATTGGAATATTGACATGATCTGTCCAAGATCAGATGCCTAAGAAAGCGCCTTACTAGTTTTAATTTGAAAGCATCAATAACTGTACCTCAGAAATTTACTGCTGTATGAAGAGGGACTTAAATTCTGCTGTTCTATAAAGGCTCTTATTTCATTTCATTTGATTTCAGCAATTCAGCAAATACCATTTTCTATGGGCAATTCACTAGGAGAAGAAAATGGCTTCATACTAGAAGGTCAGAGATTATAATAGCAACAACTAAAATGGGATTTTGCCTATGGCATTAGCACACTGCCCACTCAAGACTCCCGGATGAATTTCACCACAGGTGTACAGGGAGCCGCCAGCAGGGGGCAGACAGGTTGGGGAGGAGTGATAGGGAAGCTCAGGATCAAGGCCTCCAGGAGGCCCATACCACGCCCTACCAGCAACATGGTTCTTAACTTCTTGATAATTAAGCTCTAATTCAGTTACTAGTTTGATATCTTGCCCATATTTTCCTACAGAAGAATTTCGTACTACCTTGGCTCTCTGTACTATAACCTCAAGGACCAAAACGGCCTTCTTTTTGCCTTCTTTCTCAGTTATAATTATTTCCAGAGCCATAACCCTCCAGTAAAGTCTGGACCCTGAGACTCAGACTCTTCTACTTACCCACCCACTGACTACTACCTAAACCAGCCACCATCAATATGCTCCCCCCAAACACTGACTTTCCACCCAGATATTCTCACATTGACTTACGATGCCTTCTCACTGTTCATCAGCCCATGTCCAACAACTCTAGCACGCTAGTGTGGATAACAGTAAGCTCCAAAATAAACTTCAAATGGCAAGAACCAAGAGATAATTGGTTAAAAGTTGATTTTGAGTTTTTTTCACTTCTGAAACAAATATCCCTACAATGTCTCATATTTAATCCCACTGAGAGTATTTGTGTATGTGTAATTTTTTTTAAGATTTTATTTATTTGAGAGAGAGCGAAAGAGAGCAGGCATGAGCAGGGGGAGGGGCAGAGGGAGAGGGAGAAGCATACTCCTCACTGAGCAGGGAGCCCAATGCGGGGCTCATCCCAGGACCCTGGGATCATGACCTGAGCTGAAGGCAGATGCTTTACTGACTGAGCCACCCAGGCGCCCCTGTGTATGTGTAATTTTTAAAAAAATAAATCTTATTATATTTTTTAGAAAATATCCCTCCAATTATCAAAACAATACATGCATAGTAGAAGAACTTGGTTTGGGGTGGGAGACAGAAAAATACCAAGACTCTCATTTATCAATTTATGTCTAAATGAATATTAATAATATGGACTGTATTGCAATAGTTTGTCTTGTTAATTTCATTTAGTATTTTTATCATGAATATTTTTGCCTGACATTAAAAATTCCTTTAAAATGTTTTTAGGTGTTAGATTATTTTCTATCATATGAAAGTGTGATGATTTATTTAATCATTTCCCCAAGGTCTTTTTCTTTTACCTTATGAAACTGCTTTAAGGTGAGGTCAAACAGGGACACTGCTTAAGAAATCAAAACATTCCCATGGACTCAGAAAAAGTGACAGTTTTCTTGGCCATATTCTCATTGTCATTAGAATGGAAAATGTCCTAAATGGAAAAATCACTCCACATCTAAGCACAGCAGTCTTTCCAAGCCACATAGCATAAGCAGAAGAAGGATGCTTTCCACATCATTAGTAAAAAGTTGATGTGACAACAGTACCAACTTAATTCAAACATTACTCTGACTTTCAAAACTGAAAATGAAGTGTCCAAGACATTCTTAGAAACACAAGATAAAAAATTACCAAAGGTAATCTCAAAATGGATTGGGTCATGCAAGTTTTCTCTATACCCTAACCTTAACTCCATGTCCCCATGACGAGACAAATATCTGTGACCTAACCAAAATACTGGCACAATACTGATCTAACGTTTTTACTGTCCCAAGATGCCACTTGAAATAAAGAATGAATGTCAACAGTGCTATAGAACCAGGAATGGGTCAATAACACATGTTTATTGGCTTAAACACAAAGATTAAAAAACATAAAACACACACATGGAGTGCTTTGCTTCTAGTAACAGCCCATCAGAAATGGAGCTTCCTGAAGAAAATAAGTTATCCTTTGCAACACAAAGAATTAATCAGGAACAAATCTGCCAAAAATCCACCAGACTCTAAGTTACTGAAAGGCTGAGACTAACGACCATTCCTATATTCCCAGCAACCAGCCCACTGTCTGGACCAGCATTTACCCACAATAGAAACTCAGTTAACATTAAACTGAACAACAACAACAAAAAAAACAGAATCGTAAGCAGGGCACATATTTCAGTGCAACTACCAATAGAGCAAAAACGAATTAAGGGCAAAATAAAGCAAATGATGCATTTGTTGCAGCAGTTGGGGTTCAGGCCCTGCATGTTAAAAAAAAAAAAAATGTATCTGTAAGGATTTCCTCAGAGGTCTCAAAGTCCTAGAATGACAGTAATACCATGCACTCTAATCAACTGTGCATAGAAAACTGTGATTCAAAAAGTCAAACAGAAAAGACAAAATAAATAAATAAGGTGCAGTCCTAAACACAATACATTTGTTACTAGGATTAATAAAACATTTTAGCAAGGTGGCTGAAAACATAATCAATATACAAAAATCAATTGCATTTCTAAACACTAGCAACAAGGAGTTATAAAATGCAATAATGATACTACATTAAAATAGCATAAAAAACACGAAGTCGTTAGGAATAAATTTAACAAAATATATGCAATACCTTTATGAAAGTATTTAAAGCTTCATTCAAAATATTAAAGAAAACTAAATGGAAAAGAAGAAATTAAAGAAGACTACTATGCCAAATTTCGTATGACTTTCTCAACAGGTACAAAAAAAGCATTTCTTTAAATTCAACAACCTAGGGGTGCCTGGGTGGCTCAGCTGGTTAAGCGACTGCCATCGGCTCAGGTCATGATCCTGGAGTCCCGGGATCAAGTCTCGCATCGGGCTCCCTGCTCAGCAGAGTCTGCTTCTCCCTCTGACCCTCCCCCTTCTCGTGCTCTCTCTTTCTCATTCTCTCTCTCAAATAAATAAATAAAATCTTTAAAAAATAAATTCAACAACCTATACAAATAAAATAAACCAAAGAAACCAAAGAAAATAGAAATAATGAAACATTTCCTAAACTTGATAACATGTTTAATGGCTAAATACTAAAGCAAGTACCATACTTTACAAAGAAATTTTTGACGCAGCTTTTAAATTCAGAAACAAGACAGAGACAGCTGTTAACATTGTTATTTAATATAAAAAAGAGATATAAGAACTAGAAAGAAAGAAGCAAAACTGTCATTATGTCATTATGATCATCTACATGGGAAAGCATTAGAATCGACAGAAAAAACTTTGAATTAATAAAAAGTTTAGCAAAGTCCAAATACAGGTTAACTTACAAAATTCAGAAACATTCTTAAATCATTAATAACCAGCTAGAAAATTTCATTTAAAAAATGATACCATTCATTAAAATAAAACTACTAAGAAATTAACTTGGCAAAAATTACAAGAAACCTACCGAGAGCAAATTTTTAAACTTCCCTAAAAGACATTCATGAAGACTTGGATAAATGCATAATGTATTTATCAATGGAGCAAATTACACTATAAATACTCCCAAAATCAATACTCCCCAAATTAATCTATAAATTCAAAATAAGACTAACCAAAATTCCAGCTGTATATTTTTAAGAAGTTAATAAACTTATTTCATGGGGTGTGTGTGTGTGTGTGTGACTATCCCTGAATAGATACACCAAGTTAGAAAATAAAAGAGGGACTCTCTCCCTACCACATTTTAACACATAACAAGACCACAGTAATAACAACTATATGCAATTATGAAAAAACTTAAACAATGGAACAAAAGTTCCTCCTGACAGATCTGAAAATTAGAGCTTAGCAGGGAGGAAAAGACAGATTGTATAAAGCTGATGTTACAAAATCTAGCTCATTATATGATGAAAATTAATACTATTTATCAATCCCATATTATGCACAAAGGCTTGAAGACCTTAATATGAAATAGAAAAATATAAAGCTAACAAATATGAGAATATTTTTAATGAATTTAAGCGGATGAGGATTTCTTAAATAAGACACCAAACTCAAACTATTAGGTGAAAATTGATGGATTTAACATTAAAGACTTCTGTTCCTTTAATGATATAACTGAGAATATTAATAGATTAATATCAAATAAAGAGAAATAATATCTGGTATGAAAAGAATATAGGATATAAAAAATTTCTGCAAAAATAGACAACCAACCAAAAATCACATGAAGACAAGAACTTCACATAAAGGGAAACCCGAATGGCTAACAAATATATAAAGGTAAACTCATACTTATTAATAATTAGAACGAAATCAGAGCAGGCAAGCAATTGGTGGGTTGGAATCGGGATGAAGAGAAAAAATGAAAAAATAAAACTGAATGAACAAATACCATGTTCTGGTTGCTTGTATATCATACGGATGTCAGTTCTACCCAAATTGATCTACAGAAGCAATGCAAATACAAGTAAATAATCAATGAGTTGGTTTTGGTGGTATTGATTCTATCTATCTATCTATCTATCTATCTATCTATCTACCTATCTATCTATCCATCCATTCATCTATCACCTTATTACAAGCTTATTCTAAAATGTGTCTAGGGAAGAGAAAAAGATCAAGAATAGCCAAGACACTCCTAAGGAATATCAAAACAAAGTAGGAGGATGTGTCTTACCAGATATGAAGACATATTATGTTTAAGCTATGAATAAAGTATTAAGTATATCAAGCTATAGTTTAAGATAGTATGTATTAGGGATAGACAAATAGGACAGGAGCACTATAAAAGATCCCAAATCAAAGATATATGGAAGCTTGATTTATTACAGACTTGAATTGAAAGTTAATATGAAAAAGGAGGAATTTTTCAATAAAAGAAGCTAAGACAAAATGGGAAAAATAATATAACATTAGATTTGTACTGATAACCATACACAAAAATAATTCCATACACAATATTTTTGTGTATGGTTACACAAAATACACATATTTTTGTGTAACCATACACAAAAATTTAAGAAGATAGGATAGGATATCTTTAATACCCTAGGGCAGGGAACAATTTCTTGAATTAAATATAAAAAGCCCAGATCATAAAGGAAAATGTTGATATGCCTAGATTGTATTAAAAGTAAGAACTTCTGCCCATCAAAAGATATCATAAAAAGAAAGTGAAAATTCAAGCCACAAATTGGGAGATATTTGTAATGTTTAAAATATTATCATAAAAATATAGAAAGCACACCTGGAAGTCAATCACAAGTGACAAACAAGTTAATGAGAAAATGGCAGCACTTAACAAAAGAGGCAATAAAAATGGCTAAAATAATTTAAAGAATGTAATTTGGAAAACAATTTGGCATTAGGTAGTAGGATATAAGTATGTGCATATAATTTATGTATATACTTGATATATATATATATATATATAAACATATATATATATGAATGTTTCACAAAATACTCATTTAGCATTCCCTGTATTGGCAGAAAGTAATCCAAGAGGACAATGGATAAATAAATCCTGGTATGCTCATTCTGTGGAACACTATGTAGCAATGAAAATGAATGAATGACAAGAGCATGCAACCACACAGATGAATCTTAGGAGTATAATGTTGAGTGAAAAAGCAAGCTATGGAAGAACACATAATTTCTTTTATATAACTTCAAATGCATGAAAAACCTAATAATACAGGTTTAAGAATAGAAAGATATATGATAAAACTATGAAGAAAAAGCAAAATCCAGTTAGTATCTACCTCTTAGGAAGCATACACAGGGGTGACAATGATAGAAGCACCCATGGAGCCTCAAAGGCAATGGTCCTCTTAATCTGAAGTGGTAGGTATGCAAGAGATTGCTGTTCTTTCATTCTCTATAACATTATGCATACTAATAAATCATTTTTTGTTTTGTGCAATAGGTAAAAAGCAAAACATACAAAAGAGTGCTGTCTGAAGTTCCTCTTAATGTCCTTGGGCTGATAAATTCCATTTTTAAAAGCTGTGCTCTCAGTTTAAAGAAAAAAAATTAATATTTACTATAGCATATCTTAAAATAGTATACTGTATATAGTAGATGCTTAATAATTGTTAATTATCATTATTATCATCAACATCATCATATCTGTTATTACCAATGTAACTATCAATATGGCCAAAACAATTTATGGCCTCTCTGCTTACCCAATGCTTTAATGCTTTCTACAATCAACAAAAATGAATTAAATCGATGAATTATGCCTTTACTCAACCACCTCTTGAATCATATATATCCTGTTGTTCTTACTAAAAATCTTCTAAAACTTTCATAGTGTCTGCCTTTTTGTATGCCTCTTATAGGTTTCACCTCATTTCAATCATTATTTTCAATTTAAGAATACTAAATGCTTCCACATTCATTCTATTTTTATATCCATGCCTCCCAAAGTAAGGCCCCTCACCTTTGAATTTTATTTCAGTATTCACATACAATGAATGTGAGCATCTTGAGCATCATACCATTTTATACTCCCCAGCATAAAGAGAATATCCTAAATGCTTCCAAAGTGCCAAAAATAAAAACAAAGTTCAAGAAAAATGAATGACAATATGTCATTATCATAATTAAATGCTAGAAAATAAATTTAGAGCAACGCCTTCAGAGTTTAAGGAAGAAAATTTTGAACCTAGATTATCTATTTTTTTATTATGTTATGTTAATCACCATACATCATTAGTTTTTGATGTAGTGTTCGATGATTCATTGTTTGCGTATAACACCCAGTGCTCCATGCAGAACGTGCCCTCTTTAATACCTATCACCAGGCTAACGCATGCCCCCATCCTCCTCCCCTCTAGAACCCCCAGTTTGTTTCTCAGAGTCCATAGTCTCTCATGGTTAGTCTTCCCCTCCGATTTCCCCCCCTTCATTTTTCCCTTCCTGCTATCTAGATTATCTATTTTCAAATGTAGGGTAAAATAAATATATTTTCATATAGTCACAAATTCAGTTATTTTTTAATGCATCCACTTCTTAGAGGAAATCACTTGAGGATGGTTCGTCAAAACAAGAATGGCAATCAAGAAAGAGAAATATATAAGAAATAATAGCAGAAATAAATCAGAACATAGTAAAGGAAAATCTTAACAGCTATGTAGCAAGCCTAGTAAGCAACTGGTTTCAATTAGGAGAGTAAGACAGCGGACCACCAGTAGGAAATTTCAAAGAAGATGAAATAGATTTCAATCAATATAAAAAATAATAAGTCAAAGAGATTAGCACTGTGGATCAAAACAGTTCTTCACTATTACCAAAGGGAGGGAAGAATGAGAGGGAGGAATAGAGACATCAGGAAAAATAGAAAAAACTTTACAAGAAAGCTATTTGTTACAAATAAAGCAACCAAAATGTGTCATGATTTTGAGCAGTTAGTAGAGCATAAGAAAACAACAGTACGCATTTAACCTTGATGCTAGATTGATTCAAGCAATATGACAGGTGGGTAGCTGGGTCCATGAAGAAGGAAAAACAATCTTACTCGCCATCTTTAGAACAGACATAGAATGAAAGTGTGAAGCGATTGATTATGGTTTCAGAACAGAATGTAAATGCTATATAGCAGATATAGCTAAAAGAGGTTGGAAGACAGAATTAGAAAAAGTGTGGATAGGAAGGGAGGTGCTGACACCCTGCCGGTGCACGGTGAGGAATGAGGAGACCCCTCTAAAGGCTAGGACACAGGAGGAGAGATTCAGGTGTATTATCAAAAGTTATTCAGATGCATAATTGAAGAACCTTTCTAAATTAGGTAACTCTTCAAAATTGAAAAAGGGGCGGGAATTGTATAGAGGACATTATATAAATGAGATAATCTGCCATGTTTTACAGTGAGAAGTAGAAATAAAGTCTAAAGTTGATAAATCAGTTAGTACTTAAGCATTTATTTAAAATTATAGCATTAACTAATAAAAAGAACTTAAATCAGAAATGGTTTATTTTTTCAAGCTTCTATTACATTTGTATTGACAGTTAGTTACTTCTGGCATTGAACCATCATTGCCTTCATGCCATAACTATGCAAAATTTCATAATCATTTTAGTATAAATGCAGCAACATTTCACATACACGCATACACACTCTTCTTAGAAAAAAACATAGTGATATTCATATGTTTTATCTCACAATTTTCCCCCACCCCAACAAGGAGCTATACTTTTCAGTGGTTTTGTGGGAATTTAAGGTGACTGAGTACATTGTGCTTGTCCTTGGAATTTTCTTTGCAATTTTCTTTGCAATTAAGCTTTCCTCTTTTTTTTTAATTTTGTTAGTTAACATATGGTGCGATATTGGTTTCAAGAGTAGAATTCAGGGATTCATCACTTACATACAACACCCAGGGCTCATCACAAGTGCCCTCCTTAATACCCATCACCCACATAGCCCATCCCCTGACCACCTCCCTCCATCCTCTGTTCTCTATCTTTAAGAGTCTCTTATCGTTTATTTCCCTCTCTCCTTTTTTGTCTTTTCTTCCTTCCCATATATTCATCTGTTTTCTTTCTTAAAAAGAAGATGTGGTGTATATGCATACACCACATCTTCTTCATATATATATTAGAATATTAGAATTGTATATATATATATATACATATATATATATATATACACACATTAGAATATTATTCAGCCATAAAAAAAGGAATCTTGCCATTTGCAATGGCATGGCTGGAGGTGGAGTGTATTATTCTAAGTGAAATAAGTCAGTCAGAAAAAGACAAAAATGGTTTAAATGGTTAAAGTGTGTCTGAGAAGTAGGATGGGGACTGTGAGAGATTGGCTGGTGCTTTTCTTGATAAGCCCCTTGGTACTACTGGACTTTACCCATGTGCACATAATACACTGGTCATTTAAAATAAAAAAGAATGAGTGATTAAAAAAAAAAACAAGAGATTCTAAGACTGGGATTAATGCCTATCAAAATGTCATCATACAACATAAATTTTCAGATTCAACCTCTATTAAATGCTTTACAACCAACATTGCTTACAAATGTTACTTATAAAATCTCTTCTCTTTTCCCCATATATATTTTGGGATCACTTTCTACCCATTTCTATCTGAAACTCATTAGTCCCAATATATTTTAAATAGTCCCAATATATTTTAAATAATTATTTGCATTATTAGAATGCAAAATGTTAATATTTTGCATTCTACTTACAGAAATTAATATATAAAATTGTCCATGCTATTAAAAGGACTATTCAAATGTAATTTTTAAGATAAATGTTGATGGATTATAAAAATAGTACATATCAAATATAGAAAAGTCAGAAAATAGAGAAAAGCACAGAAAATAACAATCCTTTTCAATTCTATAGTCTAAAGATACTCAGTTTTTAACATTTTCTTATATCTCTTCCCATCTTTGCTCTGTATATACACTGTGTTTTAATAGTTGATCTATTATATCTGGAAGTTTGTTTCCTGCTTTTTTTAAACTAAACACTATAACAAAAACTATTGCCCCTGTACATCAACTTCTTCATAAATATTTTTACCTTTTACTTATCAAATTTTAATTAATTCTTGTCCCACTACTAAATACTATTAAATTCTCATCCTATTAAATATTCTTGTTCTTCTAATTTTTTAGTTGTCCAAATTGCAAATAATGATGCAATGAACATATTTGTGCATAAAATCTTTGCCTCTTTTGGATTATTTTCATTGCTTAAATTTCTAGAAGTACAAATACTGTCTCTAATAGAAGTATAATAAATTTAGACTGTATAAAGATCATTCTGAGTACAATAACTGAAAAAGCATGTAATTTAGATGAAGGCAAAGTGACTCTTTGTCTTATGTAAGAGGTTGCTGCATAATTAAAAATCAAAAAGAGTACTGTGAGTTCTTTTCAAATGCTTTTAAAGTCAGTAAGAAAATATGATACCTTTTAGGTTGAAGGTACACACAGAAACCTTAGAAATAACAATCTCCCTTCTCCCAAGAGTGAGTAATAATTTATACCAGGCAAACAAACAACTGCTGGTTTCATTCCTTTTATGGCCAATGTATCTCTATGGAAGCAGTAGAGAAGGTAAAAATTCTCAACTATAAAGTACCAGTGCTTATTTACAAGGCTGTTAAAAGGATTGCTTTAACAATCATGCTTCCTCTCTGATCCTAATGATTCTTGCATGGCATGAAATTAAAGGAATGGTGATCTAATGGAAACTGGATTACTAGAAATTACAGAATCATTTTCTCAAGAAATATTAAATAACTGATGTTTATATGCAGATCTCTGAAAGGAAAGGAAGAGATGCAATGACTCTGATAGATCTCTTAGTGTTTTAATTTCTAAAGGCAAAACACTAATTAACCTTATCATAATAGTTGGATTATAACCCTGAAAATACCATAGGATTTTAGTAGTATGATGATTATTTTTGTTTAGGGACTTGTATTAATTACTTAGGTGTTAAATGTTGGGAGTCTCTTAACATGCAAATGAAAACCACAATGAGATATCCCTTTATACATGTCAGAATGGTTAAAATCAAAAACACAAGAAACAACAAGTATTGGCAAGGATGTGGAGAAAAAGGAACCCTTGTGCACCACTGGTGGGAATGGAAACTGGTGCAACCACCATGGAAAACAGTATGGAGGTTCCTCAGAAAATTTAAAAATAGAATTATCATATGATCCAGTAATTCCACTAGATATATATCCAAAGAATACAAAAATACGAGGAAAGATATGTGCACCCCTGTGTTTATTGCAGCATTTTTTACAATAGCAAGATATGGAAGCAACCCATGTGTCCATCCACAGATGAATGGATAAAGAAGATGTGGTACATATATACAATGGAAGATTACTGAGCCATAAAAAAGAATGAAATCTTGCCACTTGAAACAACATGGATGGATCTAGAGAGTATAATACTAAGTGAAATAAGTCAGGCAGAGAAAGACAAATAGCACATGATTTCACTCATATGTGTAATTTAAGAAACCAAAGAAAGAAAAAAGAGACAAACAAAAAAAATCAGACCCTTAAATATAGAGAGCAAACCGGTGGTTACCAGAGGGGAGGTCAGTGGGGGGATGGGTGAAACAGATGAAGGGGATTAAGAGTACACTTATCATGATGAGTACTGTGTAATGTATATAATTGTTGAATCATTATATTGTACCCCTGAAACTAATATAACACTGTATGTTAATTATACTGGAAATGAAAAAAATAAATTAATTTTTAAAAATGTTGAGGGTCCCTTTTGGTATACCCTCCTTGGTACTATGCTTGGGATTTCTTAAATGCCCAGAAGTAATTAAAGGCATTTGCAGGGCACAAGATGATGAAGAAAGTAAAAGACAGCAAATTATTCCACATTGGAAGTACTGTTTGAGGGCCCAGAGTTTGTAGGGCAAGTCATTTTGAGAATCTGAAAGATCCATATGGCTGGAAAATAAATTTAATGAGGAATGTGGTGGAAGAAAAATTGTCCAGAGATAATGATGAGAGGTTGAGGGGTACCTGGGTGGCTCAATCAGTTAAGCCCATGCCTTTGGCTCAGGTCATGATCCCATGGTCCTGGGATCAAGCCCCCACATCAAGCTCCCTGCTTAGTGGGGAGTCTGCTTCTCACTCTCCCTCTGCCCCTCCCCCTCATTTGTGAGCACGCTCTCTCTCTCACTTTCTCAAATAAATAAATAAAATCTTTAAAAAAAAAAAGGTGGAGAGGTTGACCAAAAACAGATTACAATGGGTCTTGTACACCAAGTTAAAGTAGTAAAACATCATTGAGGGCATTTAAAAATGGGATGTTATGATAAGGCATAAAGAACATTCTACCCAGAGAACAAAGAAATAACTGGGAGAAAAAATGAGGTTTTTGCAATAATCTAGGCAAGAGACAAGGGCCAAAGTTAAGAAACTAGAACTGGGATGGTGTTGTGGGCTTAACTGTGTTGCCCAAATCCAGATGTTGAAGCCTGAACCCCCCCAGTACCTCAGCATGTGACTACATTTGGACATAGAGCCTTATAAAGAGATGATTGAGTTAAAATGAAGCTGTTATTATAGGTCCTAATCTAACCTGACTGGTGTTCTTATAAGAAGAGGAAATATATACACTTAGGGAGATGCAAAGGATATGTGTGCACACAGAGGAAAGACCACAGGAAGACACAGCAAGAAGGCGGCAGTCTGCAAGCCACGGAGAGAGGCCTCGACTCTGATACACCTTGATATTGGACTTCAAGACTCCAAAACCATGAGAAAATCAATTTCTGGTTTATAAGCCACTCAGTCTGTGATATTTTGTTATGTCATATAGCAAATGAATAGAGATGGATATAAGTGAATGGATCTGAGAGATATCTAGAAGTCAAAATTATTAAATTCAGTGACTAGACGTAAGTTTTAATGAAGTGGCAGCAACCATGGTGTCTCTGGATAGTGGAGCCATTTTCTGAGGCAGGGACTATATAGGAGCGGGATGGACTGAAGATCACAAGTTCAGCTGTGGACCTGTTGAGTTCTTTGTAATTATGAGACATCCAAGTTAACATCTAATTATGGATTAGACAATGAGATAAATACATGGATCTGGAACTCAGGAAGCGAATTTGGCTGGAGAAATGGGCCTGCACTAATCAACATACAGATTAATGAAGACCCTGTAGCAGACAGGAGAACCATTGCTTGAACTTGGTGACTTTGCACATATGAGAATATAGGAATGAAACATTCACAGATGGTTCTATCCTCCCTTGGCAAAGATCACTAAGTGCTGGCTCTTAGGTATTGAGGCACACACTTGAATGCCTACGCAGAACACATTCCCCTTTTCTTCTTTTTAACAGGAGCTTATTTTGGATCAGGTTTCAGGCAGTAATAAGCCAAGACCCAGGGAATGAATCATGATTGCTACATGGAAATCATGGCAATCCCCCTTCCCTTTGCCAGAGAATGTTTAGTAGGCATTAGACTTACTCATTTCCAGTGGCAATATATCTGAAAATTTTTTCTTGATAAAAAAAGGGAAAATAACATGTGCAAAGACATTTACCTCTTTCTTCTTGAACTTGAGGACTGTTGAGAAGAGGCCATATTTGGTATAGCAGTAGTTATGTTGTGAGAATGAGGGAAGGTCAATAAAATTGAAGAGAAGCCTCCCCAGGGGTCTAGACCTGTGTAGTTGCTGAAACAATCCTGGAATCACTTTCCACTTCACTTGTCTTGGGAGAAAAATAATCCCCCACTGTTCATTCCACTTTCAGTTAAGAATCCTGTTTTGTGAAGCCAAAAGCATTACAGTAGGTACCAGAATTTTCCTCAAATAGCTCACCTACTAAATGATATGAAAGGTATCTTTTTTACCCCCAGTTTCCTTGAGATATAACTAACATACAACATTGTGTAAGTTTAGGTTGGACAACATGATGATTTGATACACGTATATATTGCAAAACGATTACCACAATCAGGTTAGTTAACACCTCCATCATCTCATATACTTGTACCTTTTTTTGGTGATATCATTTAGAATCTACTCTCTTAGCAATTTTTGCATATGCAAAATGGTATTGTTAATATAGTCACCCTGCTGTACATTAGATTCCCAGAACTTACTCATCTTATAACTGAAAGTGTGTACCCTTTGACTAACATCTCCCCATTTCCCACACTCCCAGGCCCTGGCAACCACCATTCTTTTTTTTTTTTTTTTTTGAAATAAAAAAATTATTTAATGATGTATTTTTCTCATGTTAAGACAGTGCTTTCTTAATGCAGAGTTCTCTTTCTTAATGTTATTTTTCTTTTTTTTAAATTTTTTTTATTGTTATGTTAATCCCCATACATTACATCATTAGTTTTAGATATAGTGTTCCATGATTCATTGTTTGTGCATAACACCCAGTGCTCCATGCAGAACGTGCCCTCCTCAATACCCATCACCAGGCTAACCCATCCTCCCA
>NW_022589717.1:19829110-19897128 GCF_004348235.1 Phoca vitulina
TTTGTTTCCTGAGATTAAGAATTCCTCATATCAGTGAGGTCATATGATACATGTCTTTCTCTGTTTGACTTATTTCGCTCAGCGTAATACCCTCCAGTTCCATCCACGTCGTTGCAAATGGCAAGATCTCATTCCTTTTGATGGCTGCATAATATTCCATTGTATATATATACCACATCTTCTTTATCCATTCATCTGTTGATGGACATCTTGGCTCTTTCCACAGTTTGGCTGGGGATGCGGAGAAAGGGGAACCCTCCTACACTGTTGGTGGGAATGCAAGCTGGTGCAGCCACTCTGGAGAACAGTATGGAGGTTCCTCAAAAAGTTGAAAATAGAGCTACCATATGATCCAGCAATTGCACTACTGGGTATTTACCCCAAAGATACAAAAGTAGGGACCCGAAAGGGTACGTGCACCCCGATGTTTATAGCAGCAATGTCCACAATAGGCAACCACCATTCTACTCTCTGTTTTTTGAGTTTGACTTTTTTAGATTCCACATGTAAGTGAGATCATATAGCATTTGTCTTTCTGTGTCTGGCTTATTTTATTTAGCATAATGCCTCCAAGTTCATCCATGTTTTCACAAAAGGCAGGATTCCCTTCTTTTTATGGCTGAATAATATTCCATTGTGTCCACTATATGTATGTGTGTGTGTATACACACACACACTCACACACACACACACACCACATGGATACTTTAGTTGTTTCCATGTTTTAGCTATTGGAAATAATACTGCATTGAACATAAGGATGCAGATATTTCTTTGAGACAGTGATTTCATTTTATGGAAGTGCGGAGAAGTGAATCCCAGGTGATATTCCGGAAGATAGACAGCGGGGGAGGGGGCCTCCGCCAGCCGCTACCTGGCCAGTGATAGAACAGTGGAGCACAAAATCGGAACTTTTAGAAGTCAGCTCTGCTGAGGGACCTCGCTCCAGTGGCTAAGCGGGGGGTAGAACCCTCACGGGACAGTGTGGTCTCAGGACCCTCGGGGTCACAGAAAGACCGGGGGTGACTGAGTGCGGCAGAGCTCCCAAGTATCGGAGTGGGGAAGCCGGCTGCAGAGACGGAGCTGAGGAGTGGGCTCTCAGGTCGGGGTTGCCATAAACCATGATCCACGGCACAGTTGGGCCACTGCTCTTCCAGCAGGGACCCAACAAGCGGCAGATCCAGGGAGACTCACCTGCCTCCCCCTGGAGAAGCAGCACGGGAATGCACTGCAGAGATCTGCTGGGTTTGGAGACTCCACATAGGGTCATGTGCCAGAGATAGAAATGCTCAGTCACAGGCAGGGTAAGCACGGAGTGCGGCCAGAGACCGGGGGAGACGGGAGTGACTGACTGCTTTTCTCTGGGGGCTCACTGAGGAGTGGGGGGTCCCAAGTTCTCGGCTCGTCTGAAGTGGAGATTGGGAGGCTGCCATTTTCACTCTCGTCCTCCAAAGCTGTACAGAAAGCTTGCAGGGAACAAAAGCTCCCGAGAGCAAACCCGAGCAGATTACTTAGCCCAGACCGGCAATGGCAGGGCAATTCCGCCTCCAGCAAAGACATTTGGGAACCACGGCAACAGGCCCCTCCCTCAGAAGATCGCCAAGACCAAGTTTACCGATCAATGAGAAAGGCAGAACTCCAGCGCTAGGGGAATACTACACATAGAATTCATGGCTCTTTTCCTATGATTCTTTAGTCTTTCAAAGTTAATTTTTTTAATTTTCTTTTTATCTTTTTTTTTTGAATTTTTCTTTTTCCTTTTTCAACCAACATCTTATCAATCCCTTTTTTAAAATCTCTTTTTTATTTTTCATTTTTAGAGTCATATTCTTTCCCTTCATAGTAGTTACCCTTATTTTTGGTATATATATAAGTTGTTCTCTCTTTAAAATTTTGGGATACAGTTTCCTATAACAGACCAAACGATACCCTAAATCTCTAGTGTATGGCTTTGTTCTAGTCTCCTGCCTGATCACATTCTCTCCTTTTTTCTTTTTTTGATTTCCCTTCTTTCTTTTTTCAACCAACTTCTTATCAATTCCTTTTATAAAATCTTTTATAATTTTCATCTTTACAGTCATATTCCATCCCTTCATCGAATTTACCCTTATTTTTGTACATATATAAGCTTTTCTTTCTTTAAAACTTTGGGAGGCAGTTTCTTCTAACAGAACAAAATATGCCCAAAATCTAAGGTGTGGCACTGATCTATACAGCAGCCAGATCATATTTGATCATATTCTTTTTTTTTTTTTTATCTTTTTCTTTTTCTTTTTTTTTCTTCTTTCTTTCTTTCCCTTTCTTTTCCCCTGGTTTCAGGTCTCTTCTGATTTGTTTAGTGTATATTTTTCTGGCGTTGTTGTTACCTGTTAGCATTTTGTTCTCTCATTCATCTATTCACCTCTGGACAGAATGACAAGATGGAAAAAATCACCTCAAAAAAAAAAAGAACAAGAGGCAGTACCAATTGCCAGGGACCTAATCAATATGGACATTAGTAAGATGTCAGAACTAGAGTTCAGAATGACGATTATAAAGATACTACCTGGGCTTGAAAAAAGCATGGAAGATACTAGAAAAACCCTTTCTGGAGAAATAAAAGAACTAAAATCTAACCAAGTCGAAATCAAAAAGGCTATTAATGAGCTGCAATCAAAAATGGAGGCTCTAACTCCTAGGATAAATGAGGCAAAAGACAGATTTAGTGATATAGAAGACCAAATGATGGAAAATAAAGAAGCTGAGAAAAAGAGAGATAAACAACTACTGGATCACGAGGGCAGAATTTGAGAGATAAGTGATACTATAAGACAAAACAATATTAGAATAATTGGGATCCCAGAAAAAGATGAAAGAGAGAGGGGGGTAGAAGGTATATTGGAGTGAATTATAGCAGAGAACTTCCTTAATTTGGGGAAGGAAATGGGCATCAAAATCCAGGAGGCACAGAGAACCCCCCTCAAAATCAATAAAAATAGGTCAACACCCCAACATATAATAGTAAGACTCACAAGTCTCAGAGACAAAGAGAAAATCCTGAAAGCAGCTTGGGACAAGAGATCTGTAACCTACAATGGTAGAAACATTAGATTGCAACAGACCTATCCACAGAGACTTGGCAGGCAAGAAAGGACTAGCATGATATATTCAGAGCACTAAATGATAAAAATATGCAGCCAAGAATACTATATCCAGCTAGGCTGTCATTGAAAATAGAAGGAGAGATAAAAAACTTCCAGGACAAACAAAAACTAAGAGAATTTGCAAAACGAAACCAGCCCTACAGGAAATATTGAAAGGGGTCCTCTAAGCAAAGAGAGAGCCTAAAAGTAACATAGACCAGGAAGGAACAGAGACAATATACAGTGTAACAGTCACCTTACAGGCAATACAATGGCACTAAATTCATATTTTTCAATAGTTACCCTGAATGTAAATGGGCTAAATGTCCCAATCAAAAGACACAGGGTATCAGATTGGATAAAAAAACAAGACCCATTGATATGCTGTCTGCAAGAGACTCATTTTAGACCCAAAGACACCTCCAGATTGAACGTGAGGGGGCGGAAAACCATTTACCATGCTAATGGACACCAAAAGAAAGCTGGGATGGCAATCCTTATATCAGACAAATTAGATTTTAAACCAAAGACTATAATAAGAGATGAGGAAGGACACTATATCCTACTTAAAGGGTCTATCCAACAAGAAGATCTAACAATTGTAAATATCTATGCCCCTAAGATGGGAGCAGCCAATTATATAAGCCAATTAAAAACAAAATCAAAGAAACACATTGACAACAATACAATAATAGTAGGGGACTTTAACAGCCCCCTCACTGAAATGGACAGATCATCTAAGCAAAAGATCAACAAGGAAATAAAGACTTTAAATGACACACTGGACCAAATGGACTTCACAAAAAGCAACAGAATACACATTCTTCTCTAGTGCCCATGGAACATTCTCCAGAATAGATCACATCCTAGGTCACAAATCAGGTCTCAACCAGTACCAAAAGATTGGGATCATTCCCTGCATATTTTCAGACCACAACGCTTTGAAACTAGAACTCAATCACAAGAGGAAAGTCGGAAAGAACTCAAATACATGGAGGCTAAAGAGCATCCTACTAAAGAATGAATGGGTCAACCAGGAAATTAGAGAAGAATTTAAAAATTCATGGAAACCAATGAAAATGAAAACAAAACTGTTCAAAACCTTTGGGATACAGCAAAAGCAGTCCTAAGAGGAAAGTATATAGCAATACAAGCCTTTCTCAAGAAACAAGAAAGGTCTCAAATACACAACCTCACCCTACAAATAAAGGAGCTGGAGAAAGAACAGCAAATAAAGCCTGAACCCAGCAGGAGAAGAGAAATAATAAAGATCAGAGCAGAAATCAATGAAATAGAAACCAACAGAACAGTAGAACAGATCAACAAAACTAGGAGCTGGTTCTTTGAAAGAATTAACAAGATTGATAAACCCCTGGCCAGACTTATCAAAAAGAAAAGAGAAATGACCCATATAAATAAAATCATGAATGGAAGAGGAGAGATCACAACCAACACCAAAGAAATACAAACAATTATAAGAACATATTATGAGCAACTCTATGCCAGCAAATTAGATAATCTGGAAGAAATGGATGCATTCCTAGAGATATATAAACCAAAACTGAACCAGGAAGAAATAGAAAACCTGAACAGACCCATAACCACTAAGGAAATTGAAGCAGTAATCAAAAATCTCCCAACAAACAAGAGCCCAGGGCCAGGTGGCTTCCCAGAGGAATTCTACCAAACAGAGAAAGACATGTATCATATGACCTCACTGATATGAGGAATTCTTAATCTCAGGAAACAAACTGAGGGTTGCTGGAGTGGTGGGGGTTGGGAGGGATGGGGTGGCTGGGTGATAGACATTGGAGAGGGTATGTGCTATGGTGAGCGCTGTGAATTGTGTAAGACTGTTGAATCATAGACCTGTACCTCTGAAACAAATAATACATTATATGTTAAAAAAAAGAAGATACTGGGAAGGGTAAAATGAAGGGGGGGAAATCGGAAGGGGAGACGAACCATGAGACACTATGAATGCTGAGAAACAAACTGAGGGTTCTAGAGGGGAGGGGGTGGGGGGAGGGGTTAGACTGGTGATGGGTATTATAGAGGGCACATATTGAATGGAGCCCTGGGTGTTATACACAAACAATGAATATTGGAACACTACATCAAAAACTAATGATGTAATGTATGGTGATTAACATACATAATAAAATTTTAAAAAAAGCTTAATCTTTTTTCAGCACAACTAGACTACTCTACTTTAGATAAATAATATACATAAGCAATTAATAATAATATAAAGTGAGTACATTAGGAGGTAGTTATGCTGCAGGAGCTAGATATTAACTTAGAGATTTTTTTACTTGGAAATAACCTTTGACAATGCAAACATAATCCTTATCATTCTCTATGTTTATCCAATTCATTCATGACCAGAACACCAACAGAAATTGGCTACATAAGAAATTTTTTTTCAGAATGTTTTGATTTTTAATGTTGTCAAAATATTTATTTATATAACTCACTATTTAAAATAGTGAAGATTTTGAAAGCCAAAGAACTTCAAAATGAAAAGCATCAATATCTTTTAATATGAGACTATAATGCCTAAGTACCACTAATATTGTTATCTGAAATATTTGTGGATTTGTTAATATTATAATACAGTATTCAAAAATTAAAAATCAAATATTCAAGTTGGTTAGTGAAGTGAACACAAGGAATTTTAGTTTTTTTTACTATCAAAAATATTTGTATATGAAGTGATTTCACCAGGTGCCCTGGATTAAAACCTTATTACTAAAGAAGGAAAGTTTAATCTTAGCAGTAAATAGATTTTTATCAGTAAAATGTGTTTTGGAATCCAGTGCATGTGAAGGAATTTTAATGTCAAAAAAGCATAAAAAGGAAAGTGGTCTATATTTTTATTTTAAGAAAATAATGTAAAACTTTTTTAAATTTTATTTTAAATTCAATTAATTAACATATAGTGTATTACTAGTTTCAGAGTTAGAGTTCAGTGATTCATCAGTTCATAACACCCAGTGCTCATTACACTACATGCCCTCCTCAATGTCCATCACCCAGTTACCCATCCCCCCCCCAGCAACCCTCAGTTTGTACAAACATCCTAGAATATATACTAGAATGTATTTAAAAGTGGTGAAATTTGAACCAAATTACCTGTGTTTTTCCCCTGTATCTTCCTTATGACTTATGTTCCTGGATCAGCAAGAGTCAGTTGAGCAGTAGTCAGTGACTCTGAAAAGATTTGGTTTTCCCATTTTTTTTTAACAAAAACCCTACAGGATATAACATGACCTTGGTCTTAATAAGAATTTATTATCAAGTTGCACAACAATGTGAATGTACTTAATGCCACAGAACTGTATACTTAAAAAATGGTTAAAATGATAAATTTTATTATGTATATTTTACCACAAATTTTAAAAAGGATTTATCATTAAACACTTATTAATAGTGCTGCCATTTATCATTTAATTACAAAATATTTCATATCTGTTTATTCTGCATACACACACAAAATTTTGTTCCTATTGTATTAGCTTCTTTTACTTATAACCCTGAACCATATCTTGATCCATCAGCATTATTTATTCATTGATTCAGAACATAAATATTTTACTGCCATAAATATGAGCAGTAATCTACTGAGATTAACACTTCAGTTATGGGGCCAGAGCTAATACATACGATCATATTTTCAGTCCTGTGCCAGTGGCTTCATAAAATCAGCTCAACGAACATCTACTGAATTCCTGTAGAACACAAAGGACTCTCCCAGACACTTTTATTGTTATCTCAATATATTGTTGACTAACTTGCAAGCTTTATACTCATAACATAGGTATATTCATATGTAAGACTGTTATTAACCTCACACTGTGATCCCAAAGTGACTGTGGTAATTTTCCAAAACCAACTCTTGTTGTTATCGTATGTATCATATACTTATATCCAACCCCTAACCCTCTTCGCCTCCCACCCCAAAAAAATCCTTGCAGACAAACTGTCATTCACCAAAGATATACATTATTTATTCACATTATTTCTTCCTAATTTTACTAATTATCCATGTCTAGTCAGAAGAGGGCTCTTTTCTAGCAATTTAAAAATTAAAGATAAATAGATACCAGTATACAATGCTGACACTTTTCTGCACTGGTTATTAAAAGACTAATCTGCTTTGAATCTGAACACTTACTGCCTTATGACATGCTACCTAAGGATATTGCCATGGAGCAGTGGCAGGAGAGACTGGGAACGGAGCAGGGTGCAGTGTTGGTGAATATGCACCCGCTCCTTGCAGCCACACATCCATCTAGTACACCATAGGGTGACCATGCCTCAGGGTAGCACAATGCAGGCAGGGTGGGTATGTGGCTGGCAGGGCAGGAAGCACTGGTGGAGGTGAGCCAAGCCAGAGTCCCCCTAGGTCCAGGCCATAAGGGGACCACTAACATCCAGGTGTGTACTCTGCCCTGACTCAAGAATATGGTGCCCACTGCCCTCCAACTGCATAGAAATGCTGACCAGGGGAGACTGAATGAGGAGGTGATTGGAAAAGTTTGATGGCATTTACTACATCCTGACTGAGAAAGGAGCATCATAATTACTGACAACTTCTCCAACAAAATATCACATTGGCTTTATCTAAAAATCAACCAAGGACCTGCAATTTGTCATAGTGATTTGATAAATGTAAATGTATTTAAATTACAGTTTATAACACTTGGTAAGCTGTCTTCTGATACATACCAGTTAAGTTAGAAAACAAAATACTCTTGAAATTTTTCTTGTGCATTGATTTACATACTAATATATCTGACCATCTAGTTAATAATACTTCAAAATTTTTTTCATTTTACTCTCATCACCCCCACTCTATATCTACATTTGCTTACTAATATTTCTGCCCTAAAAAACATGGTCCTGGCACACAATAGGCCTCAAAATATTATCCAATGAATGCCTAAATAATTAAATACATATATATTCAACTAGCAGCTATAATTTCCCATGTCCCCCTAAATCCAAACTCAACAATTCAATTTCATACACACAAAAAGATTATGAGAACCTACTAAGTGTGATGTACCATGGAAATTCTGAGGAGGGTATGAAGACAATTACCCAGTCCCTTCCCTCGGCTAACTTAAAATTGAATGAGACCGAGCTTCTTAATAAAAATTAAAATCCCTAATATTTGTTTCACACTTCTGTATTAAACTTTACATTCTAAGGACAACAGACTCTTCAGGAAATGATATACTTAATGGTATGCACGTGACCACACACCCAGGTAGGCATTTCAGCCTGGACAGTGGGAAAGGGCTTGGGATTTCAGGATTGTGCTTGTCCTACGTTGCCCCAGAAGTACTGCTTCCCTTATAGCTGTCGTTGTTGAATAGAGAAATTGCACTTTCTGGCTTTAGGCCATGACAGCTGCTTCATCACCAAATTTCTTGGTTTTGCTTTGTTTCCCCCTCCCCCTTTAAAGCTAGAAAATTGTATCATGCATTTCTAATAAATATAAATGTTTTATTAATTCCATTAAATTCTGTTCAATCCCACCATTACAAAGATGTTGTTCTTCTTGCCTGAGGTGTAATAATGGATGTGAGCATATAATTCTGAGATGCACACAACCTGGATGCTTGAAGAGTTTAAATAATAACTAGACTATCATTGAGGAAAAATAGAAATAATTATATTACCTCATTGATGATTTATTTAAATTTATTCATAACAAAACAAGGTAAAAAAGACATCAGAACACCTGACTTTAGTGAAATATTTCCGAACAGCAAAGAATTCTAGAATCCATAACCTAGTCCCAACTTGTCCAGCTATATGGATTTGACAGGTTGTATTTGTAAAAAGCATGACAATCCTTTATAATTATTAGAACACCTTTCTGGAACACCTCACCAGTCACAGATGGAGGATTTTCATTTATCCTTTAGATGCCAAAAAATAAAAGGCTTTACTACGATCAACACTAAATTCACATCCATAACATAAGGCACATCCAGGTATTTAATGCCATATGCCCTGCCTCAGCTTGTCTCCATGTGCTTATGATCTAGCTCCTGAAAATGTTAAAAGTGAAATTTAAAAACAGCCTCATTGTAGAGGGAGTTTCTTCCACTCCACTTTCTTCTTAAACCCAGAAAGGAGATTTATGCATGCACTATTCATATTCTAAACCAATAATAAGTAAAAATAACACTACCTTGCAACCTTATAAATCTTTCATAAACATGTCATTTCAAAATGGAAATTAACATGTTTTTCTATACATCCATTTGATAAAAGATACAGGAATGCCAATGGGTCTTTCAGGAAAAACCTCTCCAGACAAATCATCACATGGAGCTAAAAAATCTCTGGATGAACTGAGCCCAGGGTTTACTTGTCTGAGTCAGTTGGGTTAATACAGTAAGTATAACACAGTGTTTCTGTAATATCAATTTCTTCACATCTTGCTTTCACCTCCATGTTACTAAGCGATGTAATGGTGTTTTGTGTTATTTAGTTAAGCTTCGCTCTATCCCTTGTCACTGGCAATAAAAAGATAAAGAAATAAACAGTAACACATATAAGAGGTTGGCAAAGCTTTCTAGTGACACAGATTATAGATCCAAGCTAATAAAAAGTTTCATTTTAAAAGATCATAGTGCCGGGCGCCTGGGTGGCTCAGTCGTTAAGCGTCTGCCTTCAGCTCAGGTCATGATCCCAGGGTCCTGGGATCGAGCCCCACATCAGGCTCCCTCCTCGGCAGGAAGCCTGCTCTTCTCTCTCCCACTCCCCCTGCTTGTGTTTCTGCTCTCGCTGTCTCTCTCTCTCAAATAAATAAATAAAATCTTTAAAATAAATAAATAAATAAAAGATCATAGTGCCAACAACAAAATAAATGAATACTAAATCAATGATTTACAGTGTATTAGTGTCCTATATACTACAAAACCCCAAAGTAACTGAAGAACCCCACCTCTTACCTCTCACTTCCTTTTATTATGCTGTATTTTGTGTCTTTGAGCAGTATTTATATTCTGAATTGAAATTCTAATTCCAAATAAAACATGGTGGTAACTACTTTAAAAAAAAATCATGATACCAATTTCTCTACAAACCCTAAAAACACTCTACTCCAAACCATCAGACCGTTTCCAATTGGTGTTGTCCCTGAAAGGAGGAAAAAGGAACAACAACAACAACAAAAATGTCTGGACCTTTCCCCCAGGTGTGCCTAGAATGGAAAGTGGTTTGAGGTGCAGGCTGAGGGGTTGCTGCAAACAAGACAGTGGTTTGAGATTGGGACATAATCTTTGCCCTAGCAGGGTGTTTCCCCATTGTTGTGCTAGAGACAAAAGGGGTGGAATGATAAGAAAGCAGGTGAAAGGGATAAAGGAGGACCAGGCATGCTCTTTCTCTATGGGAGAGATCATATTCAAATACAATATCTTCAAGCAAAAGCAAAATGTCAGCAAAAGATGAAGCAACTGCTGCGGGGGGCGGGGATGGGGGGAGATTCCTTCACCGTCAACATCCTCAGCTTTCTTCCCAACACCCAATAGATTTAAAAATCTACTAAGAGCATAAAATAATTGGCAAGCATATATTAACATAAAATGCTAAGATAAAAATGAAAGCAAAGATAGAAAATGGATGTTACTATCTGGTCAAGCTACCTACTAATACCATGGCCAAATAATCTGTCTTCTTCTCCGAAATTATTTTACAAATAATTGTACAAACAGGATAAGAGATGTCATGGACTATTAAAATTCAACTTGGCTGATCTAAAAATTATACATAGGGTACAAGAACCAACTTGTGAAAGAGTTCCCAATTGTTCCAAAACTGGAACAATTTGAGCAACAAAATTCATAAAGTAGTATGGGATTATAATCCAAGGCATGAAATATCCATGAGTTTACACTAAACAAATAATTGAATAAATCAATATAGAGAGGAGAAGAGACAATATTCCCGTGCAGAATTCCAAATCATGTATGTAGATTCAAGGAGATAGAGCATAACCCCCATACCCCAAAACTTCTTAAGTGTGGGCTACCCAAAGAATACAATATGGAAAGGCAGAGGGTTGGAGGGAAGATAGTAACTTTACAGTGGAGAAATTATAAAAACACCTCCTGACCAAGTAATCAAGGTTAAGATCAACAGTGTTAAGACACGTGGATAGTATGTACTCCTGATATAATGTGATGAGTGTGGCATTTTACCTCTGTGGTCCTCCTCCCAAGAACCCATAGACCCAATCAAATCATGAGAAAATATCAAATTCCAGTAGAAGGGTATCTTACAAAATACCCAGCTAGTACTGCTAAAAACTGTCAAGGTCATCAAAAACAAGGAAAATCTAAGAAATTGTCACAGCCAAGAGGAGCCTCAGGAGACATTACAACTAAAATGTAATATAGTATCCTGGATGGGATCTTGGAACAGAAAAAGAATACTGGATTAAAAACTAAGGAAATGAAGGGGGGGAACCATGAGAGACTATGAACTCCGAGAAACAAACTGAGGGTTTTAGAGGGGAGGGGAGTGGGGGGATGGGTTAGCCCGGTAATGGGTCTTAAGGAGGGCACGTATTGCATGGAGCACTGGGTGTTATACACAAACAATGAATCATGGATCACTACATCAAAAACTAATGATGTTTTGTACGGTGACTAACATAACATAATAAAATAAAATAAAATTTAAAAAAAACTAAGGAAATCTGAATAAACCATGGACTTCAGTTAATAATAAAAAAAAAATCAACATTGGCTCATTAATTTTAGCAAATATACCATACTAATGTAAGATGTTATTAATATGGGAAACTAGATGAAGGATCCATGGGAATTCTGTATTACCTAATAATTTTTTCTGTAAATCCAAAACTGTTCTAAAATAGAAAGTTTATTTTAACAAAAACTACACAAATATAAGTCTATCGTGCCATTTATATGTTTCAGTTTAATAAAACAATTAACTTTCATGCTACTCATTACATTAAATGTAAGCTGTAATGAGAAAATTTCTGACATCCCAATAGAACTATCTTTCTGCAGGAATTTTTCATTAGATTTTTGAACCTTATGAAGACAAATTAGGCAAGTAAACTTGACAAAACCTTATCTTAATTTCTAGATATTATTATACATACTAGCATCATTCTCAATGTACTCTACTTTTTTACAAATCAGGTGTATTATTTGGAGACATATTTCAAAAATTAAGATGTCTTGCTTTAAAGGAAAGGTAAAAATCTACTTCAGAAAACCCCATTTTTTTCTCCATAGGTATTCGTTTTTCTCTCCACTTTTGTCAATTACTGGCTTTTACTCAAACAAGATGCTTTTTTTCCCTTCACAGTAGGTCTTGTCCACCCACTGTGTAAAGAAAGTGAAACAAAGTAAAGGTCTGCTTTCTATCATGAAGTCATAGTGCTAAATTTGTGTCACCATTGTTGCTTCTGTGACAACAGACTAATGTCAGAAAAGTGATCAGGACAGAATAGATATGCATGTCTTCTGTTTTTCTTCCTGGGTAGGACTCTCAGGGAAGTACCTCTACCTTTGCACCCATGATTGGGTCTTTAGGCAAAGGTATCTTACTGATGGAACATTTTGCCACTCTCTATTCTTAGGGTTGTAACTTTCATAGGAGGTAATTTTCAGAATAGATTAAAAAACAGGTTAATTTCAAAGTTGCCGATTTCCATTTATTAAGGAATTGTTAAGAACATTAGGATTATCAAGAATATTGTGATAATACTTTCTTAAAGAATATTTAATTATGTATTCACACTTTCCATACCATTATGTCAAATATGCTATCATAGGAAAGTTAAGAATAAGTGGGAGATACAGGTCTGTGATTCATACCTCTGAAACAAATAATACATTATATGTTAAAAAAAAAAAGAAGAAGAAGAAGATAGCAGGAAGGGAAAAATGAAGGGGGGGAATCGGATGGGGAGACGAACCATGAGAGACTATGGACTCTGAGAAACAAACTGAGGGTTCTAGAGGGGAAGGGGGTAGGGGGGTTGGTTAGCCTGGTGATGGGTATTAAAGAGGGCACGTACTGAATGGAGCACTGGGTGTTATACGCAAACAATGAATCATGGAACACTACATCAAAAACTAATGATATAATGTATGGTGATTAACATAACATAATAAAAAAAAGTAAGTGGGAGAAAGCAAAAGGATCTACTTAGTCATTTCCTATAGGCAATAGACTTAAACTATTTTCCATCTTAAAAAAAATAAATAGTAACTATTCCATGGTGCCTAACTTCTTTAAAATCATATATAAACGATATATATAAAAATACACATACATCTCTTTGTGTATATCTACATATGCGTGTATGTATTTTATACATACCCACACACATATATATATAAATGTTCTTAGGCACCATTTAAATCTCTCATTTTTTCTTTATAGTACATTTCAATACTCAAAGTAAAACCATTTTATTTAACAAAAATTTATTAAGCATCCACTGAGTTCCAAATGCCACTCTAGATCTATACAAACAAATAAGGTATAGTCTTGTCTTTCAAAAATGTTTACAATCTAGTAGGATGGGGGCTGGAGTACTGGATTGAATAGTAACCCTTCAAAATTCATGTCTACCTGGACCTGACTAGTCACAATATGGCCTTATTTGGAAATAGGGTCTCAGGGCGCCTGGGTGGCTCAGTCGTTAAGCACCTGCCTTTGGCTCAGGTCATGATCCCGGGCTCCTAGGATCGAGCCCCGCATCAGGTTCCCTGCTCAGCGGGAAGCCTCCTTCTCCCTCTCCCACTCCCCCTGCTTGTGTTCCCTCTTTCGCTGTGTCTCTCTCTGTCAAATAAATAAATAAAATCTTAAAAAAAAGATAGGGTCTTTACAGATTTAGTTAGTTAATATGAAGTCATATTGAATTAAGGTAGGTCCTAATCCATGATTGCTGTCCTTATAAAAACAAAAACAAAACACATACAGAGACACAGGGAAAATACCATATGACAATGGAGGCAGAAATTGGAATAGTGCATCTACAAGCCAAAGAATGCCAAGGATTGCCCGCAACTCCCAGAAGTGAGGAGAAGGGCAAGAAAGGATTCTTCTATAGAAGGTTTAGAGAGAACACAGCCCTGACCACCCCTTGATTTCAGACTTCTGGCCTCCAGAACTGTGAGAAAATAAATTTCTTTTGCTCTAAGCCACCAAGTTTATGATATACTGTTCCAGCAGCCCTAGGAAACTAATACAGGGGGTGAGAAAGATATATATATATATATATACACACACAGAGAAAAGCATTTCTCTAAGAATGGATTCAGCTTAAATAGAGCCCTTGAAAATGCTGATATACACCAGGCCTGCACATCACAATGGTTGTCCTAGATGTAAAATTATACAGCACAAACAAGATGGGGGTCAGGGACGAAATGAGATGTAATTATTTTCTCAATTGTTTATAGGTCTGTTCCTATACCTTGCATTGCATGTATTCATTCAACAAGGTGGTTGATCATTCTGATTCTACGATGAAAGTTTTTCACTGAGGTATCCAGCCATGGCTAAAAACCAACATAAGACTAAAGACGTGTGAAATGAAATCATCAGTCAGAGACCTGATAGGCTTCCAAAATGCAAGAGAGCTACCTACTACAAGCCTCTTAATTCCCCTTGCTTTCCCCTTGATTACTTAGTCTTTTCAAAGTCAAACTGCATATGAAGTGCTTTAATCTTTGAGCATGTAGCTGCTTCAGACTTCCCCAGCCCTTTTATGCTTTTCATGCATCCCCTTCATATCTCTGTTCCAAGGGGCATGTCCAGGGAGGCGACAGGCCGACTGCACAGCCTGGGCCCCAACAGGCCATAGTAGTGTGGAGACTAACTGTAAGTGCTTAGTATGCCAAGGCCAACCCACACACACCACGGAGCCGGGGATTCAGACTCCCTCACAGTGCGTCACCCAGGAAATTGGCTTTCAACTAGAATTAAATCCGTTTTAAATAACTTAACATGAACATTTCTTGGGTCGCTTCTGTCATCATATGTGTGCCACTTTATATTCTGAGTGTATCTGAACTAAAAAAATAAAAAATAAAAACAGCTAAGCCTACTTTATGACTGCTATATATTGACATAAAAAGGAAACCAAAATAACAACAAAAGACACCAGGAAATTGGAACTTCTTAGATACACTTATCTGGGTGGACTTTTGGTTTCCTTTCACTAGAATTAGAAAAAATAAATAGCTTTCCAGAAAGGGAGAAGGGAAGGGGACAGTGAGGGGAAAAAAGTGAGAAGGAGCACTTAAATGACAAGGAAGTGACAGGAGAGGGGGGAAAAAATCAAGTAGTCAAAAATAGTAAGAAAAATTGAACTTCAGTAATGTTAAAGAACAAGACCATAAGAAACCAGCTCCTGGACCTGACATGATGTGGAAAAGTGTAAGAGAAGCACCTTGAACAACGTGGAGCTCCTGAGTCCTTCTAAGGCCCTTCCCTTGCCAACATTGCATTTCCTCTCTGATGGAACCCTAATTTCAAAGACCACCATTCCTTCATTGAGCAATAGCTGCTTTCTCAGAAACAACATGAAGCAAGCTTTTGATTCCATTATTGACGTTTTTACCAAAGTAAAATTTCCATGGCTTTTTCTTATCAGAGGCTATTCCAGGGCTGAGTTTTCTACCAAAAAATGAAGGCAGTTTTAAATATATACCTATACATGTATCTTTTGTGTGTGTGTGTGTGTGTGTGTGTGTGTGTGTGTGTTTCCAATTGTATCTTTATCTAGATTTCAGTAGAATTATAATTTCTGTCAAAACCAAAATTTGAATAAAGTCAGCAGAATGCCTCAAAGTCTTTATTGTAAGAACGGCATCAACAATATAAAAATAAAAATCAATATAAAATCAGCAATAGAAAGATTTTGTGGGTAGGTGAGCTCCTGGGTGTCTTCCCAGCCTCAATCCAACCTCAGCAGCCACATTATCCTCTTAGCAATATGGCTTTCCATACTTACAAGTACTGTACCTGATACTTGGAACTCTCTATTCCCCTTCACCCTCATGGCTCTGTTGGTCACTGCATCAGAAAACCCCTTCCCTGGGGCACCTGGGTGGCTCAGTTGGTTAAGCAACTGCCTTCAGCTCAGGTCATGATCTCAGGGCCCCGCATCAGGCTCCCTGCTCAGCACGGAATCTGCTTCTCCCTCTCCCTCTGCCCCTCTCCCTTGCTCATTCCCTTTCTCTCTCTCTCTCTCTTTCTCTCTCTCTCATAAATAAATAAAAAATCTTTAAAAAAAGAAGGAAAGCCCCTTCCCCCTCACCAGTCTAAATAAAATAGTAACCAACATTCCTTAACTCTTTGTCCTGTTTTATTTTTACCCATCCTGTGTCTCTCCCACTGATACATTATTATATTTGGGGATGAGTTTTTGGACCACTAGCATGTGAATGCCTCTCGGACAGAGACTTGGTCAGTTTGGCTTATTGCCACATACCCAGAATGTAGAAGAACACCTGGTTCTCATAGGCTCATGAATCTTTGTTGAGGAATGGATGACTTTCAGTCCTACACTGTTGTGCTGGGATTACCTTGTGGTATTTACTGCAGAAAGAGGAGTGACCCAGACCTTCATGTTCCCAGCCTTCCTGGACTCTAATATTTCAGATCAAGAATTGAGGAGGAGAGAGATGCTGATGAAAGTAAAGAGTTTGCCTTTTGAATACACAACTTCATTTTTAAATACCCAGTGTCCTAAAGGACTGCATCCAGGACTCTCCTGCCTTACCACATGGCCTGGGGAAAATGTGCTGAGATGTGTTTGATCCACTTCTTTCAAACCAACTTGTAATGGACCCCACTGATGGCAAAACATAGGGTCTGGTTACCATTTGAGTCACTCTCCAAGCAACAGAGGAAAAAAACGAAGCACACAAAGTGGGAAGTCTTAAAATGGCAACTAGAAAATTCAAAGTGAGCCTTAGAAAATTATGAATCCGGAATTCTAAATGAAGACTTTTACCCACTTCATCTAAATCTACAGCTATCTACCAATCTGGTGAAACACCCAGCATAATTTTTAAGCCACAAATTCTATCTGTATTCCTCCTCCCTCCAGCAAGTAAGTTATACAGAAAAGGTATTTCTGAAGGCCTTAAAATTGGTGAAAATAAAATTCAAAGGAAGATAGAGAAGGATCCTGTGTTGATAGCCTGTCCAGACCCCCCTTTACCAGGCCAGTGTGGACAGGAAACACCACATGCCTCCTCCCCACCCCACCCCCAAAGACACACACACACACACACACACACACACACACACACACACACACAGAGCCAATGATGGGCTGACATCCTTGGGTGACAAGGTGTGGTGTGGTTTATGGTGTGATTTATGCCTCCATTGTCCCTCCTTTCACCCCCGAACCAAGGCTAAACTGCACCTGAAATCACATCCTTGCTCAGTCTTCTCCCTTCCCTGGCCTGCATCACCTCTTCCCTTACAGCCCTTTTCCTGAAGAGCATCCCCTCAATAAATCATGGCACCCGAATCCCTGTCTCAGGCTTTGCTTCTGAAAACCCAGAATAAAACAGTGTATATCCTGGTTAGGCTATGGACTTAAAATCCAAAATTAGAATGGCTTAAATTAGATAAAATTGAAATAAATCCCACCTCATTTTAAGTCCACTTGAATTTAACAAATTCTGAGGTCACAGAACTACAAAGATACTGTATGCAGAGGAAGAACTTTTTCGATTTCAGTTGACAAGTTCATTGCCCATCCATGCTGTGACAGTACTGGGGAGGAAAATGGGCATGCTCCATGCAAACGAACAGCTGCAATGTACTGTACCACTTTTTATTTTGCTCCTTTTCTGCATGTATAGTTGGTTGGTTTGCTTTTGTGTATTTGTTTTTAATCTTTTAATATAGAAAAGTTGATTCTGAAGCTTAAAGAAATCATTTATTTAGCCAACTCAGAGTCCCTTTATTCTAACTTGTTTATTGTCTGAAGTTGTTCTTGTGTATTTGATGGATTTCAAGAGGACTCTATCTCATGGTTTCCATTATAATTTTACATTGGTTATAGTCGGTTAAGAATTTAATCTGTCTCCTGCATTTTATTAGCAAACTGTGAATTAGCAGGCTTGCTTCTCTCTGGTCAGTTATTTCTCTTAGGAATTAAAATACCTCTTGAGAACTCAGTCAATTGCTTTTTTATTTTTAGTTTACATTTTTAATAATAACATTATAAAAAACTTCAATGGAGATATAGTATTTATTACATTCTCTTGGGCCTAAATTCTCTTGAGGCATTTATATATATTTGATTTATATACTACTTTCTCATAGAGCAGATTTATATTTCAGTCACACGCTAACATATTTTTACACATTATGTTAGGAACACACACAGCCTTAATTAAAATGACACCACAAGGTGGCTATATATACCTTTTTTGGGTGACAATGTTCTTTCTTTGTTGCTTAGACTAATTCAAATTAATAAGAAGCCTGATAAAAATACACATCTCCTATATTATATCATTGGTTTACCTGATTCATATTAGTATATTATATTTTCTTTTTCAAGTTGCCATCAGCTATGTACTCTTAATTAACGTATTTTTAATTTTATAATTTACTCTGTGAATTTCCATTTCTAATTCTATATGCAAATATTTTCCTATATATTCAATAATCTTATTTAAAAACAGGTAAAATGATACATTTTCACTTTTCTCCACTTCTTATGTATAAAATGGAGATACTAACAAAAATTAATTCATAGAATTGTAAAGAAGACACAACCTGGCAGGTACTAAGCACTTGCTAAATGCTAACTCAACTGGCAGAGACACGGGTGTTACTGGTCCCGCAGTACCATGTTTATGTCTGGACACAGAGTATAAATGGGTCACTGGGACATCAAAGTACATCTGAAGAAGTAAAGGCATCTGGAGGTCTTATCACCAAAAGACTGACTAAAGGAACTAGCATAGTCTGTGGAAGGAAGATTAGATTTTGCTCTGAGTGTCCACAGAAGCCAGGATGAAACCCAAAGGCAGAAGCCATGGGAAGACAGCCTTTGTTTCCTTATATGGAAAAATTTCTGCCTACCTCAGAAAGTAATGAGTCCCAATTACTGTAGACAAAGCAAAAGCAGGACAACTGCCTATTAGAGATATTGTAAAAGTGATTTTCCTCACCTGGCTGGGAAGTTTGACCAAAAGATTTCAAGATTCCTAACAACTGTTATAATTCATCCCAATTTCAATAATGGAAAAACAATAAAAACTGAAGCTTGCTGCATGTTTATTATGTGGCCCTTTGAGAGGCACTTTAAGTGCATCAACTTATTGAATCATCACTACTTCGGGAGGTAAGTACTAAGATAATCACTCCCATTTTATAAAAAGGGAAATAATGGCTTAGATTCTAGGTCTTGAAAGACCCAGCAGCCCTTAACCATTAGGTTGTACTGCTTTCAAGGACATGATATACCTGACTTGGGTCCCCTCAGTAATACCAGTGGAGCTGGACATCCCATCCTTTTTTCCACATACTCTTCTAACCTGGTTCTATTATTTGGAATTGCTTTTGTTTCAGTCAAAATATGCAAGGTCACGCTATGTTAACAAAAACTCCTAAATCCTCCTGTCTTCTACAAAGCTTTCTTTCTCATTCACTACACATGTTGGTGACCTGTTCTGCATCTCCTAATATCAGATTGGGGTTTATGGAGCAGCCGCCAACTGAAAAGATGTCGGTGGCCATAGTAGAGGGAAAAAGAAAGATCTGAAGTGGGTTGCACTGGCAGATGCTCAGGTAAAGGTGACAGAAATTTAATTGTTACTCACAAGTCACTGGTCAGAACAAGCCACTTGGTCACCCAAAACACTCAGGACTAGATAGACTGATAAATGGATAAAAAAATATGTGGTGTATTTGTATATACAATAGAATGTTACTCAGCCATAAAAAAGAGTGAAATCTTGCCATTTGCAATGACATGGATGGAGCTAGAGAGTATTATGCTAAGTGAAATAAGTCAGAGAAAGACAAATACCATATGATCTCACTCATATGTGGAATTTAAGAAACAAAACAAACAAAGGGAGGAAAAAAAGAGAGAGGCAAACCAAGAAACAGACTCTTAACTGTAGAGAACAAACTGATGGTAACCAGAGGGGAGGTGGGTGGGGGGATGGGTAAAATAGGTGATGGGAATTCAGGAGTGCACTTGTTGTGATAAGCACCAGGTGATGTATGGAAGTGCTATATCACTATATTGTACACCTGAAAATAATATAACACTGTATGTTAACTGAAATTTAAATAAAAACTTAAAAAAAACCTGCATGGCCAGGAAGTACAATCTTGTGATAGCTCAGAAGGCAGAAAGACGTATTTGGTGAACAGATTACCACATTTTCACTACAAAGTTTTCAAGCATTCTTTCATTCAAAAGCTGCTGATATCTCACAGCTTCTCAAAATATTTTTCTTAAGTAATGAATGAGAGAGGTAAACTTTCTGTGCTAGCACAATATGGTCATGGTACTGTCTCTGTTTCTTTTTTTCAGTATCTATACCTCTTCTGAAAATGCAGCATTTCTTCCAACTTGAATAAAAAATAATTAAGATGTAAAATACTACAAGGGTATATTTAGCCACACCCAAAACAACCCACTGAAGTAGAGATAATGACACAATGTTAATATGTAGCCTTTTTTAAAAACAGAGACTGAATTTTTCTCAATCTCAATAATTTTAAATGATGAAGATATATTTTTTATTAACATGCTTCACTGTTGGGGACACCTGGGTGGCTCAGTCGGTTAAGCGTCTGCCTTTGGCTCAGGTCATGATCCCAGCATCCTGGGATCGAGCTCTGTGTCAGGCTCTCTGCTTAGCGGGGAGCCTGCTTCTCCCTCTCCCTCTGCCTGCTGCTCCCCCGCTTGTTCTCTCTCTGTCAAATAAATAAATAAAATCTTTAAAAAAAGTGCTTTATTGATTACAGATATAAATCACTAAATACACTAAGTACATGTCACTAAATATTTTCTCTTCCAAATGACCTCTACTTTCAACACTCATTCACACAAGACTCAGTGGACTTTTGGTTGTTCTCGTTGGAATGATAGCACCTCAGGACAAGAGCTGTTTCCCTGCTCTGGAAGTTCCAGTGAGAAAGCAAAGGCTGTGTGCAGAGCTGTCAGTCCTCTGGGCTCTTTTCCTAAACCCTTTCCTTCCTCTAAACCCTCTTGGCTTTAAAACACAAAGAGTAGTTAGTTGGTAAGTGTTGTCTTAAACCCACTCAATTAAGTAAGTGATTATTTTGAAATTTAGGATTAACCATACTCCAAAGCTACGGCTTTTCTGGTATGAATCATTCCCTCCAAAGGCACCATCTAAAAGCTTTCTCTCTGTAATACCAGAAGAGTAGATTTCTTTGGTTATGGGCTGTCATAGCAATCTCAACTCTAACTCATTGTCCCCAGTTCTTTATCCAAATACAGAATTTCAAGGTCTCCCTCTCAAAGATAGTTTGATCACCTCAACATTATTCCACTTTATACAAATGATTTTTTTAAAATAGAGGATCCTCTCTTTGTTAAAAGAAAAACATTAAGAACTTAAAAAAAAGATATCTTAATTTTAATGATATAAATTAGAAATAATTCAAAATGAAAATCACTGCCTTTGGATTTGAAAATAACATTTCTTGACAAAGTGTTGAGGACTTTTTAAAAAAGTCATTTCCATTTTAGCACCAGAAAAATTAAAGCTAGGAGACACACTGGAGGGGAAAAATGATGGCAATTTTGTGTACTATGACCTTGGATTTTGTGTGCTAATTTCTTTGGTGAGTTAAAGTGTGTGTCAAACTTGTCTAGTAGCCATGTTTCTCTTGACATATTTTAAGGGCAAGTTATTTGCATTTTGTGAATATGATAGGTTATTTTCTTTCTTTCGACTTCTAGAAAACTTAGTACTTTTTCGGGGGGATATAGTTACTAGATTATTTCAATAGGAATATTGATAATCTAACATCTCATTACCTGCTAGTAGAGATGCCAAAAAAAAAAAGGTCCCATTCACTTGTTTTAGATCCTCAATCATAAGTTTGGTCATTTTCACTAAATGTATGACATAAGCTTAAAATTTTACTATAACTTTATCTGGCTTTAATCTCCCAGCAAATTGTTTTTTATTCAACTTTCAATCTAATCAATGTATGAATAGGAAGTGTCTATTATGTGCAAAGCACAGTGCTATTGGGAACCAAACAATAGAACCCCTGACCTGGAGAAATCTATAATCTAGTAGAGATATTAAGAGTGGGCATGTAAACAAATAAGCGTGATACAAAGAAGCATGTGAAAAGTGTTAGAACCAGAAGTGCTTTGGTGCACAGCACCTGGAGATTACTTTCAGCCGGGGAACTTGAGGACAGCTCCGTGGAAGAGTGGCTAGGACCTGGATTAGACCTTAAAGTCTGGGTCGAATTTTAAGAGACAGAATTGAGAAAGTAGAGCACTTGAAAGGAGAAAATGTAAACAAGCAGAGAGTATGTTTGAGAAAAATCAAGTAGTCTTCTTTGGTTATAGCATAGGGCACAGTGAAGAAGCAGGAAATAAAATGCAAACTGCAGATTCTCAGAGCCATATAACACTCAAGCTAGAAGGGATCTCAGTGAACCCTTTGCCCACTCTCTTATTTTTACAGTAGTAGAAAATAAAAGACCCTTTTCACATGTTCCATTTTTTGTGTACCCTCTCCTAGATACTTAACTTCTTTTTAATTTGATTATATTGCCCATTTTCCATTGACAGGCTCAAATGTAATTTCAGTGCAAGTAGTTTAAGAGAGGGTTAACAAATTTATCTAGGAAATACACATATACATGAGAAACAACTACCACATCTTCCTTTTTCCAGAAGATCTAACAGCCAAAATTTGAGGATGGCAAATCCTTTCCCTAAGCTTTAGTTGATTAAGTTAAGTTTGTAAATTTATTTGGCTGCACAGAGGAATGAGGCTAACACACGCTTAAATTACATAAAGCAAGTTCTTCATTTGAATGTTTAGGACAATGCTACAAAAGAACTAATAGCATTGTTTCCAGCATTTTACTCTAGAAGTTGCCGTCCTTTAGTTTTGCTCCTAGAGACATTCCCAGCTGTCCCCAAATCCCCAAGTCCCCGTAGGCACTGCTCTGTCCCCTTTTTCATCCTCTGAATGCTAAACTGTTTTCTTAAACTCAAACACAAACAAGCGAAACAAATGGAAAACCTTTCCGCCTCATCTCTTGAAATGGCACAATACCCATCCTGCACAGGTCTACCTCTCCGATGTTTCGGCTGCAGTGTCCTCACCTATAATAATGTTCTTTTCAACTGTTGTTTCTCCTTGGACACTCACAGCCAGCTAAGCCTGTGTTTCCATTCACTTTGACAGGAGCTCTCTCCACTATGGTCTTCGCAAACTCAAGTCTCCAGCTTCTGATACACGGGAAAAATGAATAACCCAGCAAGCTCTCTCAAATAGCCAAGATAAAGCACAATGACCATTTTCATCTTTAAAAGCTCTTGAGAGCTTGCCACTGTTGTTGAAATAGCTTTTCCTTTGCAGCTACTGAAGTCTGCAGCAGCATCTCTCTGTCCACAGGTCTGTTGGTGCCTTTCTGTGCTATCTACTGCTCCCAAAGTCATCTCCCCCAACACTGTTTTCAGGGCTTACCATAGAACACAAATCAGTTCTCACATTACTGCTTCTAATAGTCACTTGCTTTCAAGGTCAGTCACCTCTTGTTTAGAAAAGCCAGAAATCCTTTCTTTTGAGGGTTAGTCTTTGGTTTGCGTCTACACAGCAGGAGCTTGTTCTCCATCCTGTTCCTGGCAGAAAGAATCGTATACACACGAGCCAGTTCCAAGTTGTTAGCATAAGAGCTGTGCAATACTGATACAGATTTCACTCTAGCCCTCTACCCCTGTTCGCTTAAAGTGCCTTCCTGTACATTCAGGTGTTGCCTGCTCTGATTATTAGCAAAAGTTCATTTCCTTTTATCTGCTCTACTTGAAGCTAAGTCTTCAAGCCCAACCATCCAATTTAATAAAGTCACAAACTAATAGGTCCTTATAATAACTGGGACAAAAGGCCAATGATAATTTGTTACTATTCACCAGGAGAGATGCAGTAACATCCCCCTCAGCAAGACAGAAAAATCCCATTACCAACTGCAGCTATTTAGACTTCTACATGTCCACATATATTACCAACACATGTATTTTTAAGGGTGGGGTAAATAATGCTTAACATTGCCTGCAGCATAAAGGAGAGACAAAGCCAGAGGCAAACTTATATTTCCTGAGGGTAAGTGCAAACTTCAAGAAACTGAAGCTGAATGAAAGTATTTATCCATTATAGGACTGCCACTGTTCCAACCACTCCTGCCTAGAGTACGACAAACTGACCTTTCTCCATTTGGGTATACTAACTCCATTCACTCATTTTTCTCAAACAAATATGAACTGGACACTTACTAGATGCTAGAGATTATGCTAAACACTAGGGAGATATTGGTGAATATCAACACAATCCCAGCCCCAAAAGAGTTTACAATCGATGGTGAATTAAAATAATAAATAATTTATATATGTAAAATGATACAGGAACAGAGAATTGGAGAACTCCAAAGTACCTCAAGTTGAAAGGACAGGCAGGGAAATGACATTGAGGATGACAAGGCAAGACAAGAAGTGAAAAAACAGGAGAACTGATCATCTCCTCTCACACCAAAGTCCTGGATTTCAGATAAATTGCAATAATATATATAATGCTGGGCCCACAAAGAATTAAAGAAAATCCCTCAGCGGTAAAAGTAAATGAATAAAAAAATCAAGAAAGGCTAGGACAAATGTTAATACCAGAAAACCAGACCTTGGATTCCCCAAGGTAAAGCAGAATAGATTTTAAGGCCTTGGACCTGTGTCCTGGGGAGAAGATGACCCTGAGCCGCGCCCCCCAACAGAACTGCAATATTCAAAAGTAAAGTACTGTCTGCAAAAGGCAGAATGGAAAACTTCACCCCTCATTAACAAAGGGAATAGATGAGGAAATCTGTCTGCCTCCATCATACCTCTGATCAGAAAAATATAAAATGATGGCCTTTTCTGAAAAACAGTATGTATAGTTATTCTTTCAGAGTCTGAATTTTAAAGGACACTGCTCATACAGAGAAGGTTGTGGAGGTCCATGGTTTCTGGCAGAAATAAATGCAAATCTTTTTTGGTCCCTTAAGAATCACACAGATTAACTTTAGTCAAAATGTGCTCACTCTTAAAAATGAAGATAAACTCAAGAAAACAAGCCATCATGGCAAAAGTCAGCAGGAACACGAAAAATTATAGAACCTCAAGACTTAAGACATTAGACCCAACAGATATAAGTACGCATGAGATGCCTAAAGAAATAAAAGATGAGATTTAAATTTGAGAAAGGAATAAGAATGAGAGAAAATGATGGAAACAAATGTGAAGAGGAAAGGAAACTAAATACAATGCGCTAAATATCTTGTGTTAAACCCTCCAGATCCCCTCTTTCCACCCTTTTCCGCCATGCTCTCTCCCCCTGTATTTATCTGATCTGTATCTATCATCATATGAATCATATCATGATCCCTGTCTTCTGATTGGGTTTGGCCAGTGTGGAGCACAAGCAGATCAGAGGAAGGAAGGGGACCAAGTCCAGGCATTTATAACCTTGACTCCTTATCTGAGAGATCCCCAGGACTGACTGTGCCTCTTGACAGAAGCTCACTTCTCCTGCTCTACACAACCTTCCCTTCTTCCAGTTTCCAGCAACCACTCCCTCTCCGACAGCTCTGTCACTGTTATTCCTGAGTTTCTACACTCTTCCTTGTGGTTCCCCATTACCCTAACCAGAAAGAAAAGATAGATCACTACAAAGAAATGGCAACTGGACTGACAGAAAATTCTTAGTAGTAACAATAGCAGCCAGAAAACTGTGGAATAATATCGTAAAGTGCTGAGAGAAAAACTGTAAACTTGGAATTGTTTAACACTATTATTCAATAGCAAGTCCCAAATAAAGGCAGGTTAAGACAAACAGAAAACCAAGAGTGATTATTAGCAACAGACTCATTACAATAAATATACTTAGAAAATAAAAAGCTATAGAAAAATAATTGTTAGAACAAGACAGCTCAGTAAAGTGGCTGAATACAAGATCAATTCCTATATACCATTAACAAATAGTTAATTTTAAAAAAGATACCATTTTAGGAGGAGGAACAAGATGGCAGAGGAGTGGGAGACTGAAATTTCGTCTGGTCCCAGGAATTCAGCTAGATAGGGATCAAACCATTCTGAACACCTACGAACTCAACAGGAGATCGAAGAAAAGAATAGCAGCAACTCTCTGAACAGAAAAGCAACCACTTTCTGGAAGGTAGGACCTGCGGAGAAGTGAATCCAAGGCGATATTTGGGAGGCTAGATGGCGGGGGAGGGGGCCTCCGTCAGCCGCTTCTGGCAAGTGATAGAGCAGCAGAGCACAGAATCGGAACTTTTAGAAGTTGGCTCCGCTGAGGGACATCGCTCCAGTGGCTAAGTGGGGGGTGGAACCCTCGCTGGGACAGTGTGGTCTCAGGACCCTCAGGGTCACAGAAAGATGGGGGGCGGCTGAGTGCAGCAGAGCTCCCAGGTATTGGAGCGGGGAAGCCAGCTGCAGAGACGGAGCCTAGTGGGTTCTCAGCTCGGGGTTGCCATAAACTGTGATCCATGGCACAGTCGGGCCACTGCTCTTCCAGCAGGCACCCAACAAGTGGCAGATCCGGGGAGACTCCCCTTCCTCCCCTGGGAGGAGCGGGGTGGTAGCACACCCCAGGGATCTGCTGGGTTTGGAGACTCCACACGGGGTCTGCGCCAGAGATAGAAATGCTCGGTCACAGGCTGGGTGAGCACGGAGTGCAGAGACTGGGGAGATGGGAGTGATTGACTGCTTTTCTCTGGGGGCTCACTGAGGAGTGGGGCCCCAAGTTCTCGGCTCCTCTGGGCAGAGATTGGGAGGCCGCCATTTTCACTCTCGTCCTCCAAAGCTGGACAGAAAGCGTGCAGGGAACAAAAGCTCCCGAGAGCAAACCCGAGCAGATTACTTAGCCCAGCCCCAGCAAGGGCGTGGCAATTCCGCCTCCAGCAAAGACATTTGGGAACCATGGCAACAGGCCCCTCCCCCAGAAGATCAGCAAGAACAGCCAGCCAAGACCAAGTTTACCGATCAATGAGAATGGCAGAACTCCAGCTCTAGGGGAATACTGCACATAGAATCCATGGCTTTTTTACCACGATTCTTTAGTTTTTCAAAGTTAATTTTTTTAATTTTCTTTTTATCTTTTTTTTTTTAATTTTTCTTTTTCCCTTTTCCAACCAACATCTTATCAATCCCTTTTTTAAAATCTTTTTTATTTTTCATTTTTAGAGTCATATTCTTTCCCTTCATGTACGTACCCTTATTTTTGGTATATATATATAAGTTGTTCTCTCTTTTAAAATTTTGGGATACAGTTCCTTATAACAGACCAAAATATACCGTAAATCTCTAGTGTATGGCTTTGTTCTAGTCTCCTCCCTGAACACATTCTCTCCCCCCCTTTTTTTTAATTCTTCTTTCTTTTTTCAACCAACTTCTTATCTTATCAATTCCTTTCATAAAATCTTTTATAATTTCATCTTTACAGTCATATTCCATCCCTTCATCATATTTACCCTTATTTTTGTACATATACAAGTTTTTCTTTCTTTAAAATTTTGGGAGGCACTTTCTTCTAACAGACAAAAATACACCCAAAATCTAGTGTGTGGCACTGATCTGTGCAACAGCCTGATCATATTTGATCATATTCCATTTTTTTTAACCTTCTTTTTTTTTTTTTCTTTCTTTCCCTTTCTTTTCCCCAGGTTTCAGGTCTCTTCTGATTTGTTTAGTGTATATTTTTCTGAGGTCATTGTTACCCTGTTAGCATTTTGTTCTCTCATTCATCTATTCGCCTCTGGAAAAAATGACAAGATGGAAAAAAATCACCCCTCCCCCCCAAAAAAACAAGAGGCAGTACAAACTTCCAGGGACCTAATCAATATGGACATTAGTAAGATGTCGGAACTAGAGTTCAGATGACGATTTTAAATATACTAGCTGGGCTTGAAAAAAGCATGGAAGATCTAGAGAAACCCTTTCTGGGGAAATAAAAGAACTAAAATCTAACCAAGTCAAAATCTAAAAGGCTATTAATGAGCTGCAATCAAAAATGGAGGCTCTAACTCCTAGGATAAATGAAGCAGAAGAGAGACTTAGTGATATAGAAGACCAAATGATGGAAAATAAAGAAGCTGAGAAAAAGAGAGATAAACAACTACTAGATCACGAGGGCAGAATTCGAGAGATAAGTGATACCATAAGATGAAACAATATTAGAATAATTGGGATCCCAGAAGAAGAAGAAAGCGAGAGAGGGGCAGAAGGTATACTGGAGCAAATTATAGCAGAGAACTTCCCTAATTTGGGGAAGGAAACAGGCATCAAAATCCAGGAGGCACAGAGAACCCCCCTCAAAATCAATAAAAATAGGTTAATACCCCAACATCTAAAAGTAAAACTTACGAGTCTCAGAAACAAAGAGAAAATCCTGAAAACAGCTCAGGACAAGAGGTTTGTAACCTACAATGGTAGAAATATTAGATTGGCAACAGACCTATCCACAGAGACCCGGCAGGCCAGAAAGGACTGGCAGGACATATTCAGAGCACTAAATGAGAAAAATATGCAGCCAAGAATACTATATCCAGCTAGGCTGTCATTGAAAACAGAAGGAGAGATAAAAAGCTTCCAGGACAAACAAAAACTAAAAGAATTTGCAAACACGAAACCAGCCCTACAGGAAATACTGAAAGGGGTCCTCTAAGCAAAGAGAGAGCCTAAAAGCAACATAGACCAGAAAGGAACACAGGCAATATACAGTGTAACAGTCACCTTACAGGCAATACAATGGAACTACATTCCTATCTTTCAATAGTTACCCTGAATGTAAATGGGCTAAATGTCCCAATCAAAAGACACAGGGTTTCAGATTGGATAAAAAAAACAAGACCCATGGGGCGCCTGGGTGGCTCAGTCGTTAAGCGTCTGCCTTCGGCTCAGGTCATGATCCTAGGGTCCTGGGATCGAGCCCCGCATCGGGCTCCCTGCTCAGCGGGAAGCCTGCTTCTCCCTCTCCCACTCCCCCTGCTTGTGTTCCCTCTCTCGCTGTGTCTCTCTCTGTCAAATAAATAAAATCTTTAAAAAAAAAAAAAAAAAAAAAAACAAGACCCATCGATACGCAGTCTGCAAGAGATTCATTTTACACCCAAAGACACCTCCAGATTGAAAGTGAGGGGGCGGAAAACCATTTACCATGCTAATGGACACCAAAAGAAAGCTGGGATGGCAATCCTTTTATCAGACAAATTAGATTTTAAACCAAAGACTATAATAAGAGATGAGGAAGGACACTATATCCTACTTAAAGGGTCTATCCAACAAGAAGATCTAACAATTGTAAATATCTATGCCCCTAACATGGGAGCAGCCAATTATATAAGCCAATTAATAACAAAATCAAAGAAACACATTGACAACAATACAATAATAGTGGGGGACTTTAACACTCCCCTTACTGAAATGGACTAATCATCTAGCAAAAGATCAACAAGGAAATAAAAACTTTACATGACACACTGGACCAAATGGACTTCACAAAAAGCAACAGAATACACATTCTTCTCTAGTGCCCATGGAACATTCTCCAGAATAGATCACATCCTAGGTCACAAATCAGGTCTCAACCGGTACCAAAAGATTGGGATCATTCCCTGCATATTTTCAGACCACAACGCTTTGAAACTAGAACTCAATCACAAGAGGAAAGTCGGAAAGAACTCAAATACATGGAGGCTAAAGAGCATCCTACTAAAGAATGAATGGGTCAACCAGGAAATTAAAGAAGAATTTAAAAAATTCATGGAAACCAATGAAAATGAAAACACAACTGTTCAAAATCTTTGGGATGCAGAAAAGGCGGTCCTAAGAGGAAAGTATATAGCAATATAAGCCTTTCTCAAGAAACAAGAAAGGTCTCAAATACACAACCTAACCCTACAAATAAAAGAGCTGGAGAAGAACAGCAAATAAAGCCTAAACCCAGCAGGAAAAGAGAAATAATAAAGATCAGAGCAGAAATCAATGAAATAGAAGCCAAAAGAACAGTAGAACAGATCAATGAAACTAGGAGCTGGTTCTTTGAAAGAATTAATAAGATTGATAAACCCCTGGCCAGATTTATGAAAAAGAAAAGAGAAATGACCCAAATAAATAAAATCATGAATGAAAGAGGAGAGATCACAACCAACACCAAAGAAATACAAACAATTATAAGAACATATTATGAGCAACCCTATGGCAGCAAACTGGGTAATCTGGAAGAAATGGATGCATTCCTAGAGACGTACAAACTATCAAAACTGAACCAGGAAGAAATAGAAAACCTGAGCAGACCCATAACCACTAAGGAAACTGAAGCAGTAATCAAAAATCTCCCAACAAACAAGAGCCCAGGGCCAGATGGCTTCCCAGGGGAATTCTACCGAACATTTAAAGAAGAATTAATACCTATTCTTCTGAAACTGTTCCAAAAAATAGAAATGGAAGGAAAACTTCCAAACTCATTTTATGAGGCCACCATTACCTTGATCCCAAAACCAGACAAAGACCCCATCAAAAAGGAGAATTACAGACCAATATCCCTGATGAACATGGATGCAAAATTTCTCACCAAAATACTAGCCAAAGGATCCAACAGTACATTTAAAGGATTATTCACCATGACCAAGTGGGATTTATCCCTGGGCTGCAAGGTTGGTTCAATATCACAAATCAATCAATGTGATACAATACATTAATAAAAGAAAGAACAAGAACCACAGGATCCCCTCAATAGATACAGAAAAAGCATTTGACAAAGTACAGCATTCTTTCTTGATCAAAACTCTTCAGAGTATAGGGATAGAGGGTACATACTTCAATATCATAAAAGCCATCTATGAAAAACTCACAGCAAATATCGTTCTCAATGGGGAAAAACTGAGAGCTTCCCCCCTAAGGTCAGGAACACAGCAGGGATGTCCACTATCACCACTGCTATTCAACATAGTACTAGAAGTTCGAGCCACAGCAATCAGACAACAAAAAGAAATCAAAGGCATCCGAATCGGCAGAGAAGAAGTCAAACTCTCACTCTTTGCAGATGATATGATACTTTATGTGGAAAACCCAAAAGACTCCACCCCAAAACTGCTAGAACTCATACAGGAATTCAGTGAAGTGGCAAGATATGAAATCAATGCACAGAAATCAGTGGCATTCCTATACACCAACAACAAGACAGAAGAAAGAGAAATTAAGGAGTTGATTCCGTTTACAATTGCACCCAAAACCATAAGATACCTAGGAATAAATCTAACCAAAGAGGCAAAGAATCCGTACTCAGAAAACTATAAAATACTCATGAGAGAAATTGAGGAAGACACAAAGAAATGGAAAAACGTTCCATGCTCATGGATTGGAAGAACAAATATTGTGAAGATGTCAATGCTACCTAGAGCAATCTACACATTTAATGCAATCCCTATCAAAATACCATCCACTTTTTTCAAAGAAATGGAACAAATAATCCTAAAATTTGTATGGAACCAGAAAAGACCCTGAATAGCCAGAGGAATGTTGAAAAAGTAAAGCAAAGCTGGCAGCATCACAATTCCAGACTTCCAGCTCTATTACAAACTGTGGTCATCAAGACAGTATGGTACTGGCACAAAAACAGACACATCGATCAATGGAACAGAATAGAGAGCCCAGAAATGGACCCTCAACTCTATGGTCAACTAATCTTTGACAAAGCAGGAAAGAATGTCCAATGGAAAAAAGACAGTCTCTGCAACAAATGGTGTTGGGAAAATTGGACAGCCACATGCAGAAGAATGAAACTAGACCATTTACTTACACCACACACAAAAGTAGATTCAAAATGGGGGAAATCGTAGGGGGAGAAGAACCATGAGAGACGATGGACTCTGAAAAACAAACTGAGGGTTCTAGAGGGGAGGGGGGTGGGAGGATGGGTTAGCCTGGTGATGGGTATTGAGGAGGGCACGTTCTGCATGGAGCACTGGGTGTTATGCACAAACAATGAATCATGGAACACTATATCTAAAACTAATGATGTAATGTATGGGGATTAACATAACAATAAAAAAATTTTAAAAAATTAAAAAAAAAATGGATGAAAGATCTAAATGTGACACAGGAGTCCATCAAAATCCTAAAGGAGAACACAGGCAGCAATCTCTTTGACCTCAGCCACAGCAACTTCTTCCTAGAAACATCACCAAAGGCAAGGAAAGCAAGGGCAAAAATGAACTATTGTGACTTCATCAAGATAAAAAGCTTTTGCACAGCAAAGGAAACAGTCAACAAAACCAAAAGACAACCGACAGAATGGAAGAAGATATTTGCAAATGATATATCAGATAAAGGGCTAGTATCCAGAATGTATAAAGAATTTATCAAACTCAACACCCAAAGAACAAAGAATCCAATCAAGAAATGGACAGAAGACATGAACAGACATTTTTACAAAGGAGACATCCAAATGGCCAACAGACACATGAAAAAGTGGTCAACATCGCTCGGCATCAGGGAAATCTAAATCAAAACCTCAATGAGATACCACCTCACACCAGTCAGAATGGCTAAAATTAACAAGTCAGGAAACGACAGATGTTGGCGGGGATGCGGAGAAAGGGGAACCCTCCTACACTGTTGGTGGGAATGAAGCTGCTGCAGCCACTCTGGAAAAGAGTATGGAGGTTCCTCAAAAAGTTGAAAATAGAGCTACCATACGACCCAGCAATTGCACTACTGGGTATTTACCTCAAAGATACAAATGTAGTGATCCGAATGGGTATGTGTGCCCCAATGTTTATAGCAGCAATGTCCACAGTAGCCAAACTGTGGAAAGAACCAAGATGTCCATCGACAGATGTATGGATAAAGAAGAAGTGGTATATATATACAATGGAATATTATGCAGCCATCAAAAGGAATGAAATCTTGCCATTTGCAACGACGTGGATGGAACTGGAGGGTATTATGCTGAGCGAAAAAAGTCAATCAGAGAAAGACATGTATCATATGATCTCACTGATATGAGGAATTCTTAATCTCAGGAAACAAACTGAGGGTTGCTGGAGTGGTGGGGGTTGGGAGGGATGGGGTGGCTGGGTGATAGACATTGGGGAGGGTATGTGGTATGGTGAGTGCTGTGAATTGTGTAAGAGTGTTGAATCACAGACCTGTACCTCTGAAACAAATAATACATTATATGTTAAAAATAAAAGAAGATAGGGCACTTGGGTGGCTCACTCAGTTAAGCATCTGCCTTCAGCTCAGGTCATGATCCCGGGGTCCCGGGATCGAGTCCCACATCGGGCTCCCTGCTCCACCGGGAGCCTGCCTCTCCCTCTCCCTCTGCCTGTTGCTCCCCCTGCTTGTGCTCTCTGCCAAATAAATAAATAAAGTCTTTTAAAAAATAAATAAATAAAATAAGATAGCAGGAAGGGAAAAATGAAGGGGGGGACATCAGAAGGGAAGACGAACCATAAGAGACTATGGACTCTGAGAAACAAACTGAGGGTTCTAGAGGGGAGGGGGTGGGGGGATGGGTTAGCCTGGTGATGGGTATTAAAGAGGGCACGTACTGAATGGAGCACTGGGTGTTATACACAAACAATGAATCATGGAACACTACATCAAAAAGTAATAATGTAATGTATGGTGATTAACATAATAAAAAAAGATACCATTTAAAATAACTACAATAAAAATGAGGTGCCTAAAAATAAAATGAACACAGGATGTAGGTGACTTTTATAGAGCAAATGTTTAACTTGTGCTGAAAGACTCTAAAAAAGAGAAAGCTACATTATGATCATGGATACAAAATTATAATCAACATTTTAAGAAGTCAAGTTTACCCAAATTGATCTAAGAATTTAGTGTAATTCCAATCAAAGAGGGATTTAGTTAGGAAAGAGGGACACAAGCATGTTTGATTACTTTTTCTTGTAATATACAGACATTTAATATACATAATAAAAATATTTTATATTCAAAAATTAAAGGAGAATCAATGTCAAGAAAAAGAAAGGAGGAATTTTTTAAAGGAATAGTTAACACGATCTGATATTACCAAGTGGCCAAGTGAGATAAAGACAGAGAATTACCTGTGGAATATAACACAAAGTCTCTTAGTGACCCTGGTGAAAGCAGTTTCATTGGAGCTGTGAGGGTAGAGATCAGACTTCCAATGAAATGGGAAAGCATAGGAAACTGTGAACATATCTTCCAAGATAATTGGCTGTCCCGTGGAAGAGAAATGAGGTTGCTGGAGTGGATTATGCAGTAGAGAGGGTGTTTTACTCTTTTGAACATGTGAAAATCTTGCCTGTATTCACTGCTCATTGGAAGGAGGCAGAGAAGTGAAGATATAAGAGATAAGGAATGATGGCCATGTAGAGATCCCTGAGATTTCATGAGAAGATAAGTTGTGTGTAAACGTGTGGGCTTAGTTTGGCCATCCAGGAAGGAGGAGAAGATGGTGACAAGATGTATGAGTGGAGTTGATTGGTGGGGAGTTATTAAAAATGAAGCTTGTATTGGCTTCTACTTTTACTAGAAATTAGTGGTGAGAGAGCCTAGGGGTACATCCTCCCCTAAGAACATTTTCCAGTGCCTAACTTTGATGCTGGTAACTCCAGCAGAAAATTCAAATGGATGAGCAGAAGAATCTCATACCTACAGATAGATATTAATTCCACCAGATCTAGGTCACAAATCGCATGGTGGTTCCAAGTAGCAGAGTCCTCAAGTCTCAACCGAGGATATGGCTTCACATTAGTGGCTCTATTTGACTCTACAGAAGTTGTTAGGAAGACAAGCTATAGGAGAAAATAAAGCAGTAAGACTGCAGCTCAGAGTACTGTTGAGCAAAGGAAATGTGAGTTGTCTGCTTTTGCATATTAAAACATTAATCTCCCCACGGGGGAGCAGCTCCAGCAATTTCTCTGCAAATGTCTTCTACAAGGATTCACAAGGGTGAAGAAAGACTTCTCACTATCCATTAATTTAAAGAACATGGTTCATACAGATCCCCTTGTGCTTTCAGTGAATTATGATCAGGCTGAAAACACCAATTCCTCTAGTGTTTTTCTAAAAGCATTTTTTCCTCTTCCCAAGATTAAGCCTCTATGTTGGGTGATCTGCAAATGAACCTCCCCATAGAGACCGGCAAACAAATCTGCAATGGTCACGCAAGGTTAGCTCACAACACTGTCTTCCTTTAAGAAATAGAAAATTTTTCATAGAATGAGATTTAATGTATGCTTATCTTAATGAAGAGTTGTCACCCAAGGTGTGCTCATTTTCTTCAAATATATTGTTCTTACAGTGTAGATAAGGTCCCACTGGTATCTGTACTATAAGTAGCCATGGCACAAATAAACCTTAGCAACATTGGCACCATACAGTGTAAACAAATCCCTCCTAAAAATAAAATATATTTTGTGCTCAAGATATACCTTCTAAGACAGCAGGAGGGAAAACCAATCCAGCCCGTACAGTGGTTTTTCTACAGTTAGCCGCCAACTTCTATAGATGGCTTTAACCAGTGCATGTTACAGAGGTTAACATTTATTTCTACTTATGTGGAATGTTCTGAATAGAAAACTCAGTGACAAGTAAAATTTTTAAGTGTGCCCAATGCATGTAAAATGACCTTGTAAATGAAGCACATTGGATTCTAATCTCTCATGAAAAACACAGCAGATGTTTCCTTCCACCTATGATGTTTTCCAGGCCACAGAAAAATTTTCGCTATAATGTTCAAAGTGCATGATTAAAGGTTTCCAATTGCTGGGCAATTTTATGCTCATAATTATCTTAGAGTCTCCAGATATTATATATATTTATATTCAATGGATTGATCCAACCAGAGCTAAGTAACCATTTTCCCAATTTAAAGAAGAAACAAATGGCAAAGGGAAGTGTCCTGCAGATACCTACATTGTTTTTAGCCAGCTTTTCTCTTGGATTGGAATCATCTCCTTCACCCTTCATGACCACAACTGGGAGAGCACACCTTGCCTCTGGCACCATGGCTGCAAGCCACCCTCAAGGGGGCAATCATTTTCTTTTCCTATCAGTTGAAGCTCAGTGAAGAAACTCCAACATAGAACTGGCAAGAAGAATATAAGGCTTCCTCTTACTTCTGCTGCTGATTTTAAAAGAGTCAAATTGCAAGAGTGGGGTCCTTAAGGAATTGGCTCAGAATCTTGGATCTACCACTTACTAAATATGTAACTAGAGCATGTTATATTTCCTTTCTGTGCCTTAATTTTCTCACCTGTAAAATGGCAGTAACAGCAGTGCCTACCTCATACAATTGATGGGAATAAAAGAGCTAATGTGAGTAAAGCACTCTTATTGTTCAATAAATGCTAGCTCTTGTTATTTTCAGAATAGAGCACATATGTGAGTTCCCATGGGGATTTTTTTTTCCAATTTACCAAAACCTTTTATGCTGATTCTCATTGATAAGAAAGGTGTGGTTAAAAAACAAAACAAAACAAAAACTCTACAAATTACTCAGCCTCAAAAAGACAGAAGTTCTACATATAGTTTGTAATTGTTTTCCATAGTCTACCTGCTGAAATGTAATAAACATTTCACTGGCCATATTTTTTTTTAATCAGTTTTCTATTTTTTTTAAGATTTTATTTATTTATTTCACAGAGAGAGAGCACAAGCAGAGGGAGTGGCAGGCAAAGGGAGAGGAAGAAGCAGGCTCCCTGCTGAGCAGAGAGCCCGATGTGGGGCTCTATCCCAGGACCCTGGGAACATGACCTGAGCTGAAGGCAGATGCTTGACCGACTGAGCCACCCAGGTGCCCCTCAGTGGGCATATTTATACAGGCTCTGGTGCAGCAAATATCCTCAAGAAGGGTAGACCATATCCAAGTCAATGTGCTTGGTAAGTGCCAAGCACAAGGCAGGCCCTCTACAAATGTTCATTCCCTTCTCATTTCCCTCACTTTGTCCCTCGCTGATTCTTATAAATGCACATGCACAAAGGAGCATACATACGTGTGCATGCGTGCACTTGTGCACATGCACACACATGCATGGTGACTTTTCAAAGACCAGATTCTTTCCTGGTGTAGCAAGAGCTTTACTAATAGATTAAAGTTCTTCTAGAAAGTACCATTTTTAGGTCAGTTATTTTATTATGCCATTTCCTGTCCTTTTCAAACTCTAACAGCTTTAACAGCACAGTGATTTTTCTCAGGTAGAATAAGCCCCATTCTGCTGATTATTCATTTATCCAAAAAACATTTTTGAGGCCTATCATGTGCCATGCATTCTCCTGGGTATTGGGGCCAAAAGTCTCCATCCTTGAGAAATTAGTAATCTAGAGGAAGAAGCCATATAAACCAAACAAAGACACTAAATAAAAATACCAAATGAACAAAAATCAAATAAAGAGACCAAATTAAAAAATAAACAAATAGGGGCGCCTGGGTGGCTCGTCGTTAAGTGTTTGCCTTCGGCTAGGGTCATGATTCCGGGGTCCTGGGATCGAGCCCCACATCGGGCTCCCTGCTCAGCGGGAAGCCTGCTTCTCCCTCTCCCACTCCCTTTGCTTGTGTTCCCTCTCTTGCTGTATCCCTCTCTGTCAAATAAATAAAATCGCAAGAAAAAAAAAATAAAAAAATAAAAAATAAATTGCATGACGAAGTTGATATAACTGCACAACTATTCTATATGTCCAGACTTTATGTATTTGTGTTCAGCAAAGGAACCTCCTTGTTTTCATTGATTGACCATATTGATATGATTGATATGATCAATAAGCATATTTTTTAAATGTGAATTTACAAAATGCATCCATCTTAATAGAATACTGTTTTTATATCACTTTATATACTAGGATTTCATTTAAAATTCTACTCTCAAAAGTTTAGAAAATATTGTCAGATAACTCTAATATCTCATTTCCTTGTTCATTCATATAAAAATAAAAAGTATTAACCATAGTAATAAAAGAGCTTGAAGACTTACCATGTTCTGACATGGTACACTCTACACGCATTATATTTAATCCTCATAACATTTTTGCAAGTGGGTGTTAATGAACCAGTTTTAGATAAGGAGATTATGGTTTAAAACTCATCAGAGTAGACTCTGAATTGTTTTTGAAAACATTTCTTGGCTATGCCCACAGATAATTCCTTAGCCCTCTTCCATTTGGCAGGAGAAAATAACTGCATATTTGGATGAGAATCTGTACAAGATTCTTAATTTTCACAAAATAAGGCCAACTCTATCATTCTATTTTAATTCAAGTTTTAAGCTATAAGTAACCATAGAATATAGTCAAACCAAAACACTACCAGAAAACATAACATTGAAGTGTATGTTACCTTTTACTAGAGCTTTGTTTTATGTGATAGTGTACATAAAGTATAGCTTGAGGACTATGTAATCCATTTGATTTTGGTTTTGTTTTTTCAAGTTTAAAAGATATAAGCTCAAATGCCTGCAAGGGTCAGGCAATTAACACACATAAGTGAAGTGGGTCAAGTATAAGATAACAGGGAGCAGTAGAGACTGTTGCCATCTGAATAGACATACCTCATCTGAAGACAGTTAAACTCAATATTTTTTTTAAAAATGTGTTACACCTGCTTTGTCTAAGGCAATTTAAAATTTTTAAAACATACTTACGTTTTTGTCATTTATTCTAGAAACCCTAGATGGCTGCTACACAAAAATGAGGCAATTTCACTTATTATACCTATGGAGTCAATTAATTACATTTGTAATTGAAATTTTTTCCTTTAAAGATTCTATTTATTTATTTGACAGAGAGAGAGAGAGAGAGAGAGCATGAACATGGGGAGGGGCAGCAAGAGAGAGAGAAGCAGGCTCCACACTGAGCAGGGAGTCCTACATGGGGCTCAATCCCAGGACCCTGGGATCATGACCTAAGCCAAAGGCAGAAGCTTAACCGGCTGAACCACCCAGGCGCCCTGAGGTCTTGTTTTTTAATGAGCCTTTTTTAAGTTCTTAAAACCTAAATATAAACTGCTTGTAGAAAGTTGAATTACTTTTATTCCCTTTTAAATTTTTTTTTAAAGATTTTATTTATTTATTTGACAGAGAGAGACACAGCAAAAGAGGGAACACAAGCAGGGGGAGTGGGAGAGGGAGAAGCAGGCTTCCCGCCGAGCAGGGAACCCGATGCGGGGCTCGATCCCAGGACCCTGGGATCATGACCTGAGCCACAGGCAGATGCTTAACGACTGAGCCACCCAGGCGCCCCCCTTTTAAATTTTTTATTAGAGACAGAGAGAGCACATGCACACATGCAAGCGGTGGGGAGGGAGGGGCAGAGGGAGAGAGAGAGAATCTCCAGCAGACTTCCCGCTGAGTGCAGAGCCCATTCATCACACAGCTTGCTCTCATGACCATGAGATCATTACCTGAGCCGAAATCAAGCCCTGTAATTAAAAAATTTTAACCAAAAAAAAAAAAATTAGCTAACTTGGATATATTTGAATAAATATATCTATTAAAGATACTTGGCCACCTGCCCCTATCCAAGATGAATGTAGATAGTTTCCTTGGTTACATTTAGAGCTAAAATCAAGTCCTAAATAATCATTCTGGGTATAGGACATAATAACAGGAAAATAATTATATTAATGGTTATCAATATTTTTAATACTATGCTTTTATAACATATTTTGTGTCTTTTTTCCTATACAATCCCACTTAATTCTCACTACAAATCTATGTGATACTGCATGGAGCACTGGGTATTATACAAAGACAATGAATCATGGAACACTACATCAAAAACTAATGATGTAATGTATGGTGATAAACATAACATAATAAAAAAAAAACAAAATCAAATCTATGGGATAGTTATTATTATCTGTACTTAATAGATGAGAAAACAGGCTCAGATAGATTACAATGACTTTCCCCAAATCACTATGGTCTAGATTTCGAAGAACAAAGACCTACACCAGGTCTTTTTAATAAATGCAACAGTCTTTTCAATGCAAAACAACTGTGTCTAATGCTAGAATATATGGAGCCAGAATCAAAAACATGCATGTGACAGAAAGTTGCTATTCCTACTTTGATGGATCCAGAGCTCTTCTATATTGGGCCTCTCCTCAATACCTCACCCAGACTATCTGATGAGAGCCTTATAATATCAAATAATTGCTCAAATAATCGCTACCTTTTTATCCAAAATCATAGGATTTGGGTAGTGATTTTAAATTTCCCAATATGTATTTTCCTACCTAGAGCACTTCAGATCTTGCATTGGGTAGTATTCATATTATCAAATTTAATATTTAAGGCATACTACTTTTAGTCAAGCTCCAAAATATATCTTTTACATTATTATTGAACTGCTATAAAAGCTCAGTATCTCTATACATGGTTTTACTGTAAGCCATCTCAAATCATTTTTGGAAGTATTCAGGGAATAAATTATGAATAAATAAGTATAAGTACATAAATAAAAAAATCAAGTTTCTGCCAACAAAAGAAAACTTGAGTCCAGATTTTGTATCATTTTTATTCATAGAATGTTGAAGTAACACTTTTATAACCAAAAATTGTCTTTTCTTTCTACTGAATACAATAGATTACTTAAAAACTTATACCTATTACTCTCTCTATACTTTTCACCATGTTTGTGGAGATAAGATGACCAACCATCCCATTTGCTCTAGTCTCTCCTGATTTTAGTCCTGAAACTCCTCAGTCCCAAACAAATGAAAATGTTGGTCATCCTACAATTGAGCACAGAAATAGTTAAACTAAAGGTTTTTGAAGGTGCCTTCTTGAACTAAGGCTGTATTTTTCAGTGAATTTTTATCATTTTTATTATAATTAATGTTTCTGTGCTGGAAGCAGATTACAGTTTCTTTCCTATATACTGTCTGCACTAGTCTATTTTTTCTCTCACATATTCTTTCTTAGCATCATATCACCCAAGAGATTTTGACAGGGAAATTTCAACAACTGGTAGAAAAAGTCTCTTGAGGCTTTAAGAGGATTTTCATCACTGCTAGTGCATTGTTGCTTCAAGCATTCAACTAAAAAGAAATATATAAACCTAGGCATGGAAATTAGAAAATCTTAACAGAAGCAAATTATAAGCTCTTCTCTTGCTGTCATTTGTTGTTGAGCTCAATGATCTAGCCTATGAAATGAAAAGTGGATGTTACTAGAATCTGACTTGGTGACCCATCCATGGGCGAGCTCTTGCAATTTTAGGCAGGGAAATGAACATAGTTCTCACCAAACCCTAATACTTGTAGCTCGTATATAATTTACATGCAAAATTCCACCATACAGAATTGTCCTTGGAAATAATAAAACTGGAATTGGAAGTATAGATGAGCAGGCCTGAAGACCCCACGCACACACATAATACTTCTACTTATCTATTTGTAGCTTCCTGAGACACATCACCAGCAGAAGTAGGATCCATTAGCCTGAGATAAATAAGTCTCCCCTTCAAGAAAACCTGGAGGACTCAAGTTAGTAAAAGCAAGACTTTCTCTTCTGAATGATCCCAATAAACAAATTGTTTAACATACCATGATCAATGCAAGAGAGCTGGAATATATAGCTATGAAGCACTTAAGAAACTCATAAATTGTGCGTATGAAAATACTTCCAGATTTCCATTCTAAAAATCTGTATAACTGGAGTATAGACACAGATGAATAAGCTATAGCTTCAGGCTACTTATCCAACCCTGCCACCTTATTGTAATGGACCAAACTTGATGATCTTAGAGGTAATAATTATGTTGGATTTGACAACTGGAAACCAAATATCAAACTGAGAAATGTTTGCTGCCTTGTATGCTGTTGGTATACAAAGTAATACATATTTTGGGACAATTTTATGACATCTCATTAGTAAGCTGTTGAGGAAGTTGCACTATTATTCATATTGATGTTTTAAATATTTATACAAAAGGTATCTTCTTGGGATAATTTAAGTAACATGATTTAAACTAAATAAATGTTTAGAACAAGGTTCTAGTCCAGTAATGGGGAAGAGAAGCTTTCAGGCCTCCTGGGTCCCTCCCTCCAGGGACAAAGAGATGTCATTAGGCCAATGGCATCTCTTTGTCAACTCATATGAACATAAATGAGCAAAGCTAATGTGGACCCATGGTGCATAAGATAGGCTGTATTATTCCTTGGTCAGTTTGAAGAGTGAAACATGAGAAAGGAAAGTATTTCGGCAAAATAATTGATGTCTAACGTAAGCCCTTACATATAAGCATGAAAAATTACCCAAATCAAAACTTTACTGAGAGACACACCAGGTTCCTGGATAAGAAGACTAAATCTTGTAAATTTGCCAATTCTCCTCAATTTCATTTATATACTCAACAAAACTTCAATTAAAACTCCAAAACTATTTTGGGGAAAGCTTACCAAATATTCTAAAATGAGTCTGGAAGAAATATCAGTGAGAATCTTAAAAGCTACACATAAACACAGAAAAAAAATCAACAAGAAGAGGATATCAGTCTTACCAGATATTAAGCAGATAAAAACATTTAAACTTGTGTGATATTAATAAAAGAATTGACAGAAAACTAGACTAAGTATACCAGAACCAGAAACCCACTATGAAGGAGTGTGTATGCTTACCTCTACAATAAGACAATATATGATATGATGTGATAGAATGACAAATAAATGGGGAATGAATGGATTATTCAGAAACTGCTGCTGGAAAATACATAACTATTTTTAGGGATAAGTCAACTTAAGTCTTATCTCACACCATATACCATCACAGTGTTGGATGGACTCAAGAGAAAAAAAGCCATTGAAGAACTGGATGTAGGGCGCCTGGGTGGCTCAGTTGGTTAAGCGACTGCCTTCGGCTCAGGTCATGATCCTGGAGTCCCGGGATCGAGTCCCACATTGGGCTCCTTGCTCGGCAGGGAGTCTGTTTCTCCCTCTGACCCTCCCCCATCTCATGCTCTCTCCATCTCATTCTCTCTCTCAAATAAATAAATAGAATCTTTAAAAAAAAAAAAAAAGAACTGGATGTAAATTGTTTTAAGGGAAGGATAATTCAGGGAAATTTTAATCTGTTCTATGAATGAGAAAGTATTATCTAAGCAAAACAAGCAACAGCAGAAATATGACATTCAACTTCACTAGACACATGTTTTTGACTTTTATATGTTAAAGAAAATAAGAAAACAGTATAGATGACATAAATGACAAAGAAACAGGGCTCCTAAATCATAAAGGACACTAAAACTGATGAAAACCAAGGTCCCAATACACAAACTGGCTAAAGGTAGGAATTCATATCGAAAAATAAAGTATAAATGAAAATAAGCATTTCAAAAATGTTCAGCCTCACCTAATCAAACAATAGTACAAGAAGAAGGTAGTACTTTAAAGCCTAGATTTAAAATAAAATCAACCACAGGCCAGGACCTACCACTTCTTAGTTGCCTGACCTTGGATAAGTCACTTCACCTCTCAAAAAATAAGTTTCCTACTTTAAAATGGGATGATAATATTGTTCTCCTCTTAAAGTTGTTGTAAAGATGAAATGAGATAATATAAAGGTCTTTCATGATGAATGGCCTGTAAGAGATGCTCAGTAAGTGTTATTGTTGTGATTATTGATCATGATATTGGTGGTGTTAACAATCTTCACCTTTCCCAATAACAAGATTAAAAAAAATAATATCCCTCAGTGCTGGTGAGGCTGGAGATATGACTTATGTACTCCCAGGGAGAATGGAAATGGGTGCAATCGTTCTGGAAAGCAATTTGGCAATAGGTGTAAGACGTTTTTAAAAAGCTCATACCCTTTATCCAGTAAACTACTTCTAGAAATCACTCCTAAGAAAACAGCGAAAAATATAGACAAGGAATACCAGAAAATGAGGTCATACAGGAAATATTCATCACTGTGTAATAACAGTAAACGAGGGGGGTGGGCAGTAATGTAAAAGTCTAAGTTGAGAGAATAAACAAATGATAATGATCCATAGCCCTAACTAACAGATAGCAATTAAAAAATGATAGAAAAATAGTTTACAGGCATGGAAAAGGTGATTTTCTTTTGTATTCATTGCAGTAAACCAGAACAGAGCCTAGCACAGTACCTGGCACATACTACCTGGCACATTGCTCAATCAAATTCTAAACTGAATTTAACAACAGAATTCTAAGTGGGAAAAAAAAAAAACAGATCACTCATTTTCACACATACACACCACACACACACACACACACACACACACACACACACACACACACAAACACACACAGGTTAATCTCAACTTTTGTAAAAGAGTCACAGGAAATCCTAGAAAGAAATACGATTAAATGTTAACAATACTGTCTTCAGGTGATTTTTTTTTTCTGACTCTTTAGACTTGTCTCTACTTGCCAAATTTTTTTCAATGGAGATTTTTTACATTTATAATCAAGGGGGAAAATGAGTAGGGGAAAAAAAAAAAGGAAATAAAGAATCCCAGAAATCACCTAGAAGCCAACTGGCTCAATTATTTCTCATTACACTATTCTAATGCACCATTCTTCACTCCCACCTGAATATAAGATGAGAAATGAAAATATGAAGAGCATGAATAAATTGGGAGGCAGCCTTAAAACATAGTCCAGGAAAGAAAACATTATAGTAAATTTCAAAAATAAAGACAAATAGCATGTGTCTAATATTAAGAAAAGTATACAGGGGATTTTCTTCCCATATAATTTATACATATGAAGAATATGGCATGGCATATAAACCCTTTCAATACAAATTACTTGTTTTCTCTACAATGAAATTATATTTTCTCTTAGACACATAATGTCACAAAGATTTACACAGTGGTTACTATCAATTTTTTGAAATCTGAAAGAATTCTATTTATTTAAAATTCTAACTCTACACAAAATCTATTAGGTATATTTTAGGATATCCATGATATTCTCAAAGGAGAGGACCAATTTCTCAGATTCCCATATTCTGAAACACACTCACCAGGGATAATTAGCCCTAGAAAGTGAAGTGCCATGTTACCTGGAGCACAAAATCACCCAGAGGTATAACCTCTGGGCCACTGGCTAAGCTCATTCACTGAAAGGCCAGTTTCCAGGACTGGGTGATTTAAATTCATACTTCTGCAAAACTACAGATTACTATATGTCACGTACCTTTAATATGAATGGTAAAATCTTGACTCATGCAAACTGAATTCTTGCACGCCAAGGGTCTGCTCTATGTCTGCCTCTTTAGAAGTAAAAGTCTAAATAAGAGAACTGTGGTGATAAGGTATGCAGACAACATTTGTCTTAATCCAAGAAGCCCAATGTAGTCATTGGTTTATTAAGTATGTACTAACCACCTAACATGTTTAAGGAACATTGCTACATACTTCTGGTGATTAAAAATATATATGAGATAGAACCTTAATTGAAATTCATTCCCTAATTATATAAAGTCTGCCATATTTTCCAGAAACAAAGTCAAGAGTTTAATTTACCTAATGCCAAGATTTCAGACTTTTTAAGTGAAATATGTAGTGTTTTAACTGCAACAATTATTTTTTAAATTGTCCTTCATACAATACCTATTTTTTGTTTTTATGGGTTTTTTTGTTTTTGTTCTTTTAAAGATTCCATCTATTTATTTGACAAGGAGACACAGCGAGAGAGGGAACACAAGCAGGGGGAGTGGGAGAGGGAGAAGCAGGCCTCCCGCCAAGCAGAGAACCCGATGTGGAGCTCGATCCCAGGGCCCTGGGATCACGACCTGAGCCAAAGGGACTGAGCCACCCAGGCCCCCCTACAATACCTATTTTTTGTAAATAACTACTTCACAAAGGTATTTCCTTCGATATAATTTCTAGGATTTGATTTCAAAAACTCAAGGGAGGGGAAGAGTGGGACTGGATGACACAAGAATAGCTATGATTTGACAATTGTTAAAGGTGGCTGGAGGTACATGGGAGTTTGTTATATTATTCTATTGTTTTATTACATTTGAAATTTTATGTAGTAAAAAGTTTTTTTTAAAAGAAGTATATTTCTTAATTATGTCAATTTATGTTGATTAACTTTTCCCTTGGTGTCCATTCCCACAGCAGCCATGTCCAGTAAATATGGCTGAAACGCCTACCAAATTGATCCTGAGGAACTTCCAACCAGGTGGCTAAACAATGCAGAGGTCCCATTCTGGTGCACCGATGATGGAATAAATTGATTAACTCTGCCAAGACCCATAATTTAATCATTTAGCCAAAGACAGAGATACATACATCTAGATTAACCAAGAAAAATGGTGTAGATAAACTTCAGCTGTCCTAATAACCAGTAAATTGTAATGCTACGTAACTAATCCAATTTGGTCATTGTGATGGCCAGGCCATCACTATTACAGAGGATATTACGGGATCTGCTGAAGCATCAGTAAGACAATCTGCACTTTTTTTTTTTTTTTGCATTGTCCCAACGGCAACGAGCTAGAGAAAAAATAACAATCATAGCCTTCAACCCGCTAGGAAAAAAAATGTTTTCGCTCAGCTTGTGTAGTGAGAGGATTAAGATTAAAATACAAACAGTTAATATGATGTCTATTTTAGAATGGCCATATGGTTTCTTTCCTATCATGTTCACTTAATTTTCCCTTTCCTTTTCTCCTATTCCATCATAAGCAGAATTCTGGCATATTTAATTCAATTAATTCCTAACAATCCCTCATGTAAGCAGACCCCACATAAAACAGAGTATGTTAAATATTACAATCAAATCTTTAAAGTCTTACAAACAATAGATCTTCTAAATATGCTGCTAAAGGTTTAGCTGCCTGTTTATTTCAATTTCATTAACACATTCACAATATAAATAAATTCTGTTTAAAAGAAAAGCTTTAATAATGAATATACTGCAATTAAAAATGACACAAGGCTACCAAGCATTGCACACTGCCACCTAGTGCTAAATGTCTTTTTAACTCCAAATGCACAATGAATGTCTTCAAGAAAGTGGAAATGCTCGATTTTAAAGCAAATTTATCTAGAAAGATAGATTTGAAACATATTTATTTGTAATTAATTCAATATAAGAAGGCTAATAAAAATAAATGAAATTACACATACCAGAAAATCAGCCCTGTCTCTCATAAATTTACGTAAGAAAGATCTGATTAGATTAGTAAATATAAAAAGCTATAGGTTTTGTTAATGAAGACATGAAATGTTTGGGGTTTTTTGTTACTTTTTAATACTGTTCATCCAGTATGCAACATATTCTATTATGAATGTGATGTATGCTGATGATCTAAGTGGAATATGTGTTTAGCTGGCAAGTCTGACATACAAAGAAGTTTGAAAAGGCATCATAGGATGTTAAAAATCACTAATGATATTTGCAAGCTTTCTTAAGGACATAGCTCTAATCTCACCTCATCTACAGGTTATAATTTCCATTTCAGATGCCACTGGTTTTTAGTTCTACTTTATTTTCCCAGAGGTGAATAATTTTTTGTGTGTTTCAGTTGTGCTAATCGCTAGAGGTCATCTCTGATCAGTTTGGTCTACTTAATACACATAACTACCTATTTTAAGAACTGAAGTGAAAAGTGAAAGACTCGTATTTCGGTCAATTAAGTTTTTCATAGTGAAAAATAATAACAGGGTTTCTTTAAACCATGTTACTTAACTTTTTCAAAATCACACTTGTTTTTGAGAAACATAAAAATCTCAGGTTCTCCTAAAGTACTTAAAGTTTATAAATAAAAGATATATTAAAAACAATATATGGAAATTTTTAAGAATTCTATTTTTAGCTTGATCTCGGAAGATACTTTTCAATGTTGTCGTTACTCCAATAACTCAAAATCAGCATGAGTATTAAGGCTGCCTGTATATCCTATAAACTTTTCCATCCTTGGAAATGTGGACAATAGAGAACGTCATTCAGTGATTTCAGCATTAGGCTGTTGCATTGTTTCATTTTAATAACCAGACAGGCATGGAAAAATAGATAGATGATAGACAAATGCATGTAAAGAAACAAAGAAGGAAGAAAGAAGGGAGAAAGCGAGAGAAAGAAGGAGGGAAGGAGAAAGAATTTTTCCTTTAAGGGAAGGGTTATCTCCATCCCCTTGAAATCACTAATTTAGATAATTCCCAAAGGAATCTTTGATCAAAGCCACATGATCTAGAAAACTTCTCAGGATTTCCTTTAATCAGCTTAACCAAATGACTACTGCCAAGTCTACTTCACTTAGTTCTATTAAGGCTACTTTGAGGCTCTTAGGGCTATTTTGAGGCCTTCACCACATAATCAAGACACCTAGTTGATACGGCTGCCCAAGGCAGAAGAAAGATTTACTCTAAACATCGCAATTTAAGAAACTCAGTTTGGAAAATATGATTTAAGAACACATATTATATTGAAATCCAACTCTTCACACTATGTTGGGATTACATCTATCATGACATCTCAATGTTTAGTAAAATTAGAGTAAAAAAATCTAAAATTGTAACTCCTAGATATTCCACTGGCCTTATGGTATATCATCTATAACAAGATAATTCCAGGAAGTAAGATAGTGGTTACAACTATGCCTGATATAAGGAAAACCACTGCAATTGCAGATATATACACAACATAGTTACTATATTATATTATATTATAGTTATATTACCATAAAACTCCATAAACATTTTTAAAATTCTATTAATTTACAAGGTAGTGAAAATGTATAAAGTGAAGGAACTAACAAGTCTTGATTCAAATGACAACTGTGCCTGAGACTCTGAAGACTCCTTAGAATTTTCTCACACATCTTAGTGTGTTTTCTAGATATATATACTGCATTTAAAGTTTTGGAAAGCAAACACTGTGTATTTGCACACACACAAAAAATGCGATTGTAGCATCATCATTTGGATTTACCTAAAAATAAATGTTTAAGCTGAAATTATTTATCTAATAGCCTCATTTATTAAGCCCAAATATGGAAGTATGTATGAGTGTGTCCTAAGGAGGTCTATAATCAATAATTTCTATCTCAACATAAAAAAAAGTAGTAACAAAATGGCCTATGAAGCAAATTCCCTAGGGCTTTAGAAAGATAGGAAATGCTGAAAAATTAGAGTAGAAAATACAGAAGAGAAAGACACAGCTTTGAACTGAATGTTAACACTTAACTTGAGATTATTTAAAACAGCACACTTCTATTTATTAGAATCCCCATGGTTATGAAAGACAAGAACTTATTCCACGAAGATTACAAAAATTATGATATTTGTATGTCTAATATTAGTACTGGCTGGGATTGCACACTGTGAAATAAGAAAATGTAACAGATAATCAGTAAGCATTTCACTCACTAATTAGGATTTCATAATTTTTTTAACTTTGTATTCTCAGATGTCGGATACTTACCTGGAAACTGACATCCACTTGGTTGCTAAGAGATAGGACATCAGTTTGCATTTTTTTCTGTGTCTTTAGGAGAATTGCTCTCTTGGGTTTTACCTCAAAGTAGTAAAAGTTAACTCTGTTACCCATGTGGGGACTTATATTACTTGTACTAAAAGAAACGCCCAAATCTCAGAAAAGAAATGAATTACTCTCAACTTGCACAATTTAAAACAAATATCTGTTTTTTTCCCAAACTTAATGAGTTTCCATTTCATGCAACTAAAATATAATAGCATTGTTCTACAATCAAATTTAACAGATGAGTTTATGAGTCTTTTCACAAAAATCTTATGATAAATGAAGTCATTCAGTCCATTGGTACTCCCAAAGTAAAGCTCAAATCCAACATTTCAAAAGTATTTTCTGCCTATAACTTTGACTATGTGCTTCTTTGAACAACAGGGGGACAAGACCAAACTTGATCTATCTGCGTTTTCTCATGCTTTATGGAAAGATCAAAAGCAAAACACCGTTATAAATATGTGCATTCTAACTGGTCATTAGTTTATCACAAATAATATTGATTTGCCTAATCAAAGAGAATATTCTTCCAAAATAAGACCCATATTTCAATCAGCAGCACGTTTCTTAATGACACTGAGCATTTAGACTCTCTTCACATGTAAATTTCATAACCTTTCAAGGACAATCTTCTAAATCACATTTTAAAGAAATATGCTGAAAAAGCATTCCATTGCAGTAACATTTTACACTGCTATAAATGTAAGAGGTTTAATTTTTAACACCCGTGTACTTATCACAGAGCCATTGATCATTTACTCTGACTTATTATCAATGTTTTACTGGAGTATATGGAAAAGGAACACAAGATAATGTGTTTCTCTGTCTACTAAGTGAGACAAAGCCCACTTGCCCAGTCCCCTTTTTACTCAACTTCTTGCACACCGTCAGCCAGCTGCGATCTTGGTGATTCCTTGTACCTCATATGCTGCTTTAGCAGTAAGTCAGTTTACTATGGACCCGTTAAGAAAATTCCTGTTACAAGCAAGGTCTTTGAAATGCAGTTTTACACCAATGAAAGGGCTATCTAGTGCCCATCTTGAGGGGAAAAGAGATGAATTTATCCTCTGTCTTCTGGGCTTTTACTGATTTATAAACTCACACCTTTATAAACAAGTTCTGTCACAGAGAGGAAGGAGATATGCAAACTGTAACACCTGGAGACATAAAATGTAATGACCTCAAATAACACATCTCAGAAAGAGGGGGCGGGGGAAACCTGGTTCCAGAGAAGAAGAAGAAAAAAAAGAGGCAAAAGAGCGAATCTGCACCATTAAACAACAACAACAACAACAACAACAGGAGTAATAGAAAACCCTCCCGGGTTTTTCCAGTAAGTTTTGTGCAGGAGCAGCAACAACCTAATCAATATGCACATCCTCACCCTCATAAAACCTCCTGTCCCCAGACAGAAACTGCGGGTCCCTCTCCACCGTGTCCTCGGGGGGGCAGAAACCACCACTCAAAAGGGAGGAGATTTCAGAGGCGTAGGGAGGGGCAAAAACAGGTATGTGTAGCTCCAGCATCCTCATCTTCCTCCCAGCTACAAGCCTGAAAGTCCGCCTAGGAACCAGCCCTGGCTCCTAGACACCCTTCCGCCTGGGCCCTCCCTGCCAGGGGGGCGCGAGAGGTTGCGGAGCCCGCTGCGCAGTTTTCGGACTCCAAACAATGACCCCACCACCACCACCCTCGCTCCCCGTGCCTTCACCCCAGGCCCCCGCTTTCTAACCCCTTTTAGCGAGACCTCGTTGGGGTAGGACAAGGGATGCTCCTCGGCCAAGAGGAGACGTGACGGGCTTCTCTGCCGGAATGAGTTGCTGGGGGTCGTGTGGGGGTGGTCATGGAGAGGGGCTCTTTAGGAAAACCCAGGACATGGGGCAACTGAAACCTCAGTACCAGTCACCCTCGCTCCCACCCCCACCCCACCCCTTGCCTTAAAGCCGACTTCTCCTGAGGCTGGCGGCGGCAGCGTGGCGCGGCCGGGATGGGGATGAGAGAGAACCCCGGGGCCACCACGGCCTCTCTAAAGGGACTGCGCAGGTGGGCGCAGACCTGGAAGGTCAGCGAAGCCAGAGCTCAGAGTTACCCCGGGCCCAGAGAGTGTGAGTGTGAGCGAGAGGGTAAACCCGCGCGCTCGCCGGGCCGAGGGGCGCTCGGCGGCAGGGCAAGCGCGGTGACAGGGGTACCCCGGCCACCGAGGAGAGACAGCTCACCCACCCCGGAGGCGACAGGGCTGGAGGGGCTATCGGGGTTGCGAGACTGGGAAACTTAATGCAAAACAGACAGCTTCCTCCGCCAGGACGTGCCCCCGCGCGCTCAGACCCGCTCCAACGCCTCCCGAATCACCCACCATCACCCACACCACCCTGCAAAAATCCCCACCGAGCCCTCGGATCCCGGGCGGGTAATTACCTCTCCCGGAGGCGGAGTGGGGGGCGGCAGCAGCAGCAGACACTTTTAGCCTGACTTTCCTGGGTTCGCTCCGGAGCGTGTGCGCGCCGAGCAGGAGCTGTAACCTGCTATTTATAGACCGGAGCCTCAGCACCCGGGGCTGAGAAGCAGGAGGAAGCGAGCAGGCGGCGGCGGCGGCGGCGCAGGGCGCGGGCCGCGTCTCCCCGAGGCTCCCGCCGCTCCCTCAGGCGCCCGGCTCAGGCCGCGCTCGCCGCTCGCTCCCCGCCCTCCCGCCCGCCCCGCCGCGCGCGCCCCGGAGAAGTTGTCACCAGCGCGGCCGCCTCTCCGGCTGCTCACACGCCCCCTGGCACAATTGCTACTTTCTCCCCCCACCCCCACCCTCCCTGCTCCTCTTCCTCCTCCTCCGCCCGTTCCAAGCGGTCTCCTCCCAATGTCACCAGCGGCCCAATAGGGGCGGCGGCGGCAGCGCCAGTCTCGCAACTGGCGCAGCTCGCTTCCCGCTACTGATGGAGTGGAGTTGGTACCCCGGCCGCCCAGCCCTAAATGACCCAAACACGCTTGCTCCGTGAGCTGACACCCTGCACCCCGACCCTCTGCAAGCGGGGACGGTCGCCCAGCCTGGGCTGGGGGGAGCACAGCTGCAGAGTGGAGGTGAGGGGTGACCCGGGGCCGCCCCGCTGAAACGGGGGCCGGAAAAACCACAGGGTTCTCGTTAACGGGCGGGAGGAGGTGCCCCAGACCCCGGCCACTGGCGGCGTCGGCCCAGGCTGGGGGTGAGCGAGAGTGGGAGGCGGTGTTCCCCGTGCCCCGGACTTCAGCCTGCCACCACCCTGGGACCCGTCTCTCTTGCCACCCCTCCGCCTTGGCCCCGGGTAGAGGTCTGGCGAGGGAGACCTGGGCACTGACTGGGCCTCCAGCTCAGCGCAGCCCACCACCACCCACCGCCAGCCCCCACGTCGCGGCAGGTGCCTAAGGCCGAGCTGCTCCTAACCGGCGTGTCACACGCCTCTGGCAGACCGAGTGCGTGGGGACAGATCTGCACTCTGCGTGTTTGGGGTGTCAAGAAAACAGGGTACGTAATCACGCAGTCTGAACGGAGACTAAAACTCCCCCACTTCCTAGCCAACAAGCCCACAGTGGAAGGCACGCAGCCTGGTTATTCCGGGCTGTGGGGTGTGGGGCAAATGATTCTCTCCATCTGCGCCTTACAGGTGCCACCTGGCGGTTCTCTTGCAGAGGTTTTATCCGAACTGCTCAAAGGTAATGGGAAGGCTGGTAACGCCGAGCTCCAGTCCACTCAGGCATCCTCAGCCTCTCCCTTCCCTAAGGGCGCTTTAAATTCACAATTGGAGTGAGAAAGCTAGTACACACGAGTTACATTTGCCATGCAGGAATCCCGAAGTTAGGGTGGTGAAGTCAATTTGGGTTAAGTCAGCACCTACAGTTACACAAAGTGGGAAGCTACAGCTGCCCCCAGCTGTCACCCGTGCTGTCATTTCCTGCATCTAGGCAACCATTCACTCCACAAACATTTAACTGCCACCAGGTTATAAGCTTTATCTATGAGAACAGAGACTTTGGTGTTTTGTTTGTTTGTCTGTTTTTCCATCACTTTTCTTCAGAGCTTGGAACACTGCCTTACATGTTGTAGTTTCCATAAATGTTTATGGAATAAATTAAACACTATGGGCCAGACACTGTGCTTGGCTTGTTCTCTCCCTTAGCCCCTGCAGCCCTTCCCTTTCCCTCCCTTCAAGCTTTTTCTGCTATGCCCCGCCACTATCACATGTGAGCTAGAAGGAAAGAAGAAAGGTGAGGGGCTAACAGTCCAGGCAGGCCCTGTGGGGATGTGGATCACATTTGAGGAGCCTGTTACGGTTAGATTTCTCCTGCATGGGGCAGTGCTGAACACACCCATTTTTGGAGAAAAAAAAAAAAAAAGACTATGTCATACTCGGGGCTTGAAACAATGGATAAATTCTGCTAGTAGAGATCTGCTGGCAAGATGATACTACTTTCTCACTGGGTAACAGTTTCAGCCTTTTCTTAAAATACAGAAAGATTGAAAGAATATCTGAACATCAGGGTGCCAGAGCTTTGCTACTAAATTGAAAAGATGTTTAACATATTTGTCCTCTAACTTGAAATGGAGCTGTGTGTGCGTGTGTGTGTGTGTGTGTGTGTTTATGAAGACTGCCACATTGCCAGAAGTACTAAACTGTTCCTTTTAAAAGACAGAGTTGTAAAATAGATGCAGCTGATGTCTTTATGGAAATGAACACTTAAAGTGACATGCCCAGAAAACCCTCTTACAATTAAAATCCAGACACAGATCATGCTGACCTAGACCTTTTACAGGGCTGCTCAGGAAAATGTGATGTATCTGTGTACGTCTTCTAGAAGTTTAAATTCTGGGGAGAGAGAGGGAGGGAGGGAGTCAGATACATGTATCACGTGGCATTTTAAAAATCCATCAATCAGCCTGATAGTTACCTTTTTTAGTTATTTGTTGTTTTCTTTAAATAAGCCTAGAGGCTTCAGATGCTTCTGTGGTTTATTAAACTCATATTTAATGAACATCCACGTTTACAAACCTTGAACTTCTAGCCACTTGTGCCCCCCAAACATAATTCCATTTGCCAATGAAGGACAAAATATTTTTCATTTCTTCTTGAAATATCTTTGTATGGCCAGAGGTAAAAAACGTGATTCCCAGTAGTTACCTTGCTGTCTAAAGCAATAAAATCAATCCAGGATCTGCAGGGCTGTGTCACACCCTCCTTTTTAGTGAAGTAATTCATTCATTATTCCTGGAGATTTCTATTTCAAGTGAGCTTGGTATGGCACAAGGAGGACTCCATACTTTTGTGATCCTTCATTATTAAAAACCTATAAAAATATAGCCAAGTATGACAGAGGTACTTTTTCTTACCACAGTTGTTTATTTGTATTAATGATAACTTTGTAGATCAAGTCATGGTTTTCGTTCTAATTTTGAAAAATTAACACTGGAAGAGTTAAGCTTTGATAATCATACATTAAGGTCATTTTTACATGAGCATGCATGTGTGTGTGTGTGTGTGTGTATTTAAATTAAATTAATGGGAAATGTTATTAGAAATAGAAATTTGATCCAATTTAACTAAAAAGGAGAAACCATTGTAAAGGTACCAGGCTACCCATGGAACAAAAAACAGGAATGCAGCTGGGCATCTGTGACAACTTGGCGACAGGGACATGCCATTAGGACTTTATCTCTCCCTCCTCCCCAACCATGCTGCCTGCTCCATTCTTCTCTCTCTCTCTCTCTCTCTCCCTCTCTCTCCCTCTTATACAGACCTTCTCTGCTTCTCTGGTGTGCACGAGGTTGCATGGTCACTCACAGCTCTTGAACTTCATAGTCTATGGGCCAGTTCCAAATCTTCAAGGAAGTACCATGATTGGCCCAGGTGTTGTACCCCAGTCCAGACAATCATGGCCAGGAGAGGGAGGGCAAGTTACATTCTCCTGACAGCTACTATAGTAATCAGGGGGCTGGTAGTGATGTGTTGAGACAAGAGGGAAAGGATAAAACTTCCCAGAATGTGGGGAGGGGTGTAGGTCACTCCTGATCACTGCTAACTCCTGACCCTTGCTGTTCCATGAATACTGGCACAAAAGGCAGAAGAAACACAAGGAGCAATGACTTTTGTGTAAATGCATATGGGTGTTTAAATACTGAGTGAGGCAGAATGCCTCTTACTGATCGTGGTGCTCTAAGATGACTTGTCCTAGTGGAAGTAGTTATATAGTTTTATGATCTCTTGATGTGGAACTGGATGACCATGAAGAAGGAATCAAGTATTTCACAGACAGTTTACTTTAGCTTCTTTTATCATGGCAAATTAAATCAGAGATTTTTTTTAAATGAAGGAAACGAGTGTGATACCATTTACATTTATTGAAGATAAACATTCTGCTCTCATTTACATAATAGCTACATTTCTAAAATGTTTATAAATCATATATTTGAAAGTGAATCATATTTCAAACATAACAGGGTGGTGAATCTTAACATTTTTGTGGTCATGAACCCCTATGAGAATTTGTGGACTCTCCCCAGAAAAAAAGACGAGCAGATGCAGACACATTTGTGGTGACACAATATACGCCATCTCTACCTTAGTCCCCTCTTACATATGATTTCACTTTCCACGGTGTCAGTTATTCAGTCTAGAAGCAGGTGATCCTCCATCTGATATATCATCAGAAGGTCAGCCGTAGCCTAACACTGTGTCCCCATGCCTACCTCACTTCCTCACTTCATCTCAGCGTGTAGGATTTTATCATCTCACATCATAACAAGAAGGGTTGAGTATACCACAACAGAAATTTGAGAGAGTAAGAGACCACATTCGCATAAATTTTATTATAGTATAATTGTTCTATTTTATTCTTACTTACTGTTGTCATTATTTCACGGTGCCTAATTTATAAATTAGACTTTATGGTAGGTTTGTATGTATAGGAAAAAACATAGTATATATACAGTTCAGCACTATCTATGGTTTCAGGCATCCACTGGGGGCCTGGAAGTATCTCCTGTGGATACTGGAGGTCCACCGTACTTGAGATCTGAAACTTTAAACATGTTTCTTTTTCCTTCCTTCAATCACCCCCACTTGAACAAGTGAAACAAAGACTCCAGATACAAAAGATTCAAATGCCCAGTAAGCATAAGCCAAAAACTTGGCTGAGGGTAGGGTGTGCTGGAGCCCATGTGAACCTAGGGACCAAGTCCCCTTCCCACCCACTCCTGCCCCGAATGAGCCATAAATGAGCTGTAGGTAGGAAAAGAAAACAGAGCTCTTAGAAGGATGGGAGAAAATTGCAATGTGGAGAAGGATGTTGTATTAGTTTGCTGGGACTATCATAAAATACCACAGACTGGGTGGCATAAACAACAGAAATTTATTTCTCATGGTGCTGGAGATTGGAAGTTCAAGATCAAGATGCTGTCACGGTTACTCTGTCCTAAGGCCTCTCTCCTTAGCTTGAAGGTGACTACCTTTCTCTGTGTCCTCACATGGTCTTTCCTCTGTGCGCAGCACCTCTGGTGTCTCTTAGTGTGTCTAAATTTCTTCTTCTTGTAAGAACAACAGTCATATTGGGTTAGGTACCACCCTGAGAGCTTCATTTTAACCTAATCACTTCTTGAAAGACCTTTCTCCAGATACAGTCACATTCTGAGGTACTGGGCTTAGGGCTTCAACATATGAATTTGACAGGACACAGTTCAGCCCATAATAGGCATTGCATCAAACTCCAGAATGAGTCTCGAGGTGGAGGTGAGATAGAGATTTCCCCTTTGTGTTAACAGGGCCCAAGAGTAAAGAAATTTGTATCCAGCTTTCCCACTGGAGTGTTTTGAGAATCTCAGTCTTAATAGAAGAACACTGAACATAAGGGTGTAAAGTGGAAATATAAATGCTAGTATGCCTTATCTAGATCCTGAAGGGCTGAGGATTCTGGCCTGTCCAGCCCCTGGGTTTTCTCATGGTGCCTACTTAGTAAGGATAGGGCCCCTGTGAGCTGTAGGAGGTATGGAAGTTAGTTGGGAAAGAGGGCCAGCCAACAGGACATGGAAGAGGCCACCTGGAAGGGTGGCCACATAAAATACCAAGGAACAGTGTGGCCTGTTGACCGGTGTGCAGAGATGTGGCCACAATTCCATGGCATTGCACATACCAGGCATGGGACCAAGCAATGACCTCCGAATAGTCAGAGCCTATTCACTAGAGCAAAGTTGTGCTTCACTCATGCCCAGAGAACAAAGACCAAGTCTCCTCTTTGGAAAATGAGAGAGGTCATCAACACCCAGACATGTCTCCCAGTATCACAGTGCTTCATCAGTCTCCTCTGGACCAATAATCTACCCCAGATTGAGGGAGAAAGATGAAGAGAGGGAGCAACAGTGTCTCAAACTGGGTAAGTTTTAAACCCATTGGGTAAGTTTTAATAGGACTAAGAAAACTAAATTATCTGTTTCTGAGTACAAATGGGTGCTTGTAAGTTAATTTTATTGTAGAAAAATTATGTTCCACTTTTTATACCTGAGATTTACAGACTCTACTGACTTTTAAGAATATATCCCTTACATTTCTTGTTTTTAATGAATTTTCAGAAAGTGCACTGATCCCCCAGAATAGCATCTATGACTCCAGATTGAGAATATTTGCCCCAGGGGATCTGGTTCTTTAAATCTGGTTGTGTGAAAAATATTTTTAACCAAAAAATACTGCTTATATATATAATTTTCTACTAATGTATTATTTGAAATTCTATTTTCTTAGATAATAGAATCATAAATGGAGAAATTGTAGACAATCACTGGGTAAAGATATCTATATTCAAGGAGTAGAGGTGACAGTATTATGCTGCTTCACTTCAAGAAATATAAAGCTTTTTTTAAAAAAAATGCAAAAGCATCTTCAAAAGCAAAAATATCTTGTTTTTCTTCCTGTCCCCATTTTCAACCAAATACTTTTTTATTATCTAATTATGTTACTAATGTCATAAAATGAAAGACAAACTTACCTATCAGACACGTTTGTAGGAAATGTTTGTGGTAATCAGTGGCATTGATTGGAGCAACTAGTACTTTCCAGAGTTAAGCCCACTCTCTGAATATTTTGTTACATTTTGTTCATTGGTGTCTCTATCACTTAAACAGACAAATATATCCTTCTCATCCTGGTTTCAACAATTTCTCTACATCCAATCTTCCTGACAATTTACCATGCTAGGTCTCTTCTCCATGGTATAGTCAAGTTTTACCATCCCTTAATGACCTGATCTAGGCTGGAATAAACCAATTTTGATCACCAAAGCAAGACAGAATGGGATCTAACTTTATCCCCCAGTAAAACCTATATCTCTGGAGATGCTCTCCATCAAGATGTCATTTGTTTATCAAGCTAAGATGCGTGCTTCAGGATCAGACAAATTAGAGCTCCAGTCATGGTGCTCATTCATCAGTTGTGTGATCTTTGACAAGTGCCTTAAAATTTCTGAGTTTCTTCTTCCTTATCTGTAAAAGGGGATAATAGTACTTACCTATAGATTGACCATGAAAATACTCTGGAACACTATAAAGACATGACATGAGCTGGTATCCATCTTGTACAACTTATCTATCCAATCTCCCCTTGCCAAGACTGAAGAAGGTGGACATGGAAGAGGCAAAATCATTATGAAAACTGATTTGTATGTTCTAGGCCAGCTATTTCACCATTACCTATGACTAGACATTAGTTACAGAGATATTGGTCAGCACCTATGAAAAGTAACACAGTTCTAAAGAATCTGGCTAAGGTCTGTGCCATCTGAGAGAACTTTCCAGAGAATTTCCCAAACATTAAGCCAAAGTGCCATTAAGGAAACAGCAGAAATCAAATCTGGTGGGAAGAATCAGAAAAATCTTCATGAAGGAGGCGATGTTTGATATGTGAGGGATTTCCAGAGACATAATTGGTAGGAATTCCACCGGGAGACATCTGGGCACAGGAATCAGTGAAGTCTACCTGGTGAAAACCCTCATCCTACAGGGTCTGATTAGAACATCATCTACTCTGAGAAGACCATCCATTTAATCCTGTTCTGTTCTTCCCTAGCACTGTGAACCTTCCTCAGCTGTATCACTTACTGCACTGGATTTGTTTACCCATGTGCCTCCTTCACTGGGTCACAAGCTCCACCTGAGAGTAAAAACTGTGTTTTATTTAGCTTTATGTAACAGATGTTAAGGTTCTGGAAAACTGAGAACTTGAAACCTAGGGAATTTTACATTTAATTATTTTTAAGTCAAATTATATCCAACTTGAACTTCTCACTACACTTGCTAAGAAATCTGTCAGTTCTTAAGGTCTGTTTTATCTCTTTGGGACCTTCTGATGGGACAGGGGTTTTCTCAGTCGTGAGGCAACTTCTGACCCATGATTTTTCTCAGCACCTCTATATTCCTCACAGGATCAACAGGAACTCTGGACTTCCACATGGCACATGAAGATCATGAGATGTCATTACCCATCCATCTAGAACCTTCCTCTGTCAGTGCTCTCTAACATCCTACCCCAGGCTGAGTGTAAAACTTCTCTGAGATGCGCCATGTTTGGGGCACTTCAGAATGTATTTCAACTTACCTACTTTCTCTCCCTTGCAGATTAACCCCTAAGGGGGAAGAACGACAACCACATCCATTTTTCTGTCCTTTTCTCATTTCCTGCCCTTTCTCCCTTCCCAGTTTTCTACTTCCCTACCCTATGAACCAAGACTTCTATATCATATCCTCCTCTCTCTGGTGGCAATCGTGTTTCTCTTTCTTGGGACAATAATGCCAGAGAAGATGCAGAGAAAGAATTTGAAGAGAACATGAAGAGAAAATTCATCTGTGTTATTTCAAAAATACTATCGCATGTTATACTAATAGATGAACGAGTGTGTGAATGTGCACGCATGTGTGTGTGTGTGATCACTAACCTTTTGAAGACTTTTGATATTTCAGAGTAACTTTTCTTTTTAATATACAATGGAATATTGCTTTCTACAACATATCCAGAAAAATAAAAAGTTACAGATTTTCTTCTTTGTAAATAGAATATAAGCTTTTCACATAGAACACACTGCAATATTCTCTAAGGTGAAAGCTGGGAAATCATTATAGATAGCTCAAAAAATGTTCTTCCTTTGAAACACTGCACTTATGGGCAAATAGGATCATTTGAAACCTTAGGAAATGGTTGAGAAAATTCATCAATGTGAAAAGACAACCAAAGACAACCATTTTATTTGGTCTAAAATGAAGTAACATTTTATAGGACTGAGTTTCAGTTTCATGAAAGTTATAATGAAAACAAATGAGTGACTCATTTTATGCTTTCTATAATATAAAAATAAAAACCTCCTTGTCTGAGTTAACCTTTTCTGGTTTTGTAACCAAAAGCTCTAACTGAGAGTAGATTTAAGTGTTTTAAAAAAACAAAAACAAAAACAAACAAACACCAAAAAAGCTTGATAGATGGGGTACTCAGAAGTGAGTGGAAGCAGGGAACAGGTGAACACCACTCTTTTAAAACTGTGAACATTTTACCAGGTTCTTCAAATGGAGGATTAATATGAAAAATGTGTTCAGATTACTTTTTATTTGTGGAGGGGATAATTTGCTGGGTTTTTGTACTGGTAAAGCCAAAAAGAATATTATTCTCAAAATACTGAGGAAGCAAAATAGCTGTACATAACAGTGAAAAAAGAAGTTTCTTTTGTTCTAGGCTCTAATTAAATCTCTGAAGATGATTATGTTTCCTGGAGGCAGGCTTTGAACTGGGGGTTAAGAGTGGTGAATGAGAGAGAACCTAGATCTGTGTCTTGCTGGATCTCAGAAGGTTGTGGGGCAACTGAACTCCAGGCAGGGAGCCCATGATCAAAGGCACTTCTCTTTCAATGATGCAAAATGCTCCCTGCATCATGTTGGCAAACCAAGCAGCGTCCCCTCTCCACCCCATTCTGTCTCTATCCCCACATCTCAGCTACCTTATGAAAGGACATGGCCTTTATATCTTAGCAGTCCCAAGAAGTCATCTTTTGTTTGTGTTCTCCTCTGTTGTCATTCCTTTGTATACCCACCATTCATCTGTGAAGTGTAGTTAAACACAGTAGCAGAATCTTAGCTGAGACTGGGTGACTTTGTTCCTTCCCAGGGTGGATCAGGAGGGCAGCAACAATGTGGAGAAGCCAGCCTGGAGTTAGAATCAGAAGATAGATAGTTGAGGGGACTCTGCAAACCAGAACAAATTGGTAGAACATATAAGCATTCTTTGGATCAAAAAAATACTGGACTTCCAAAAATCAAATGGGATACCAGCTCCAACTATTCTTAACTATTTGTTGCAGGGAGATATGACCCCCAAAGCCTGGAAAAGCCACACACATTTGGGTGATAGTTATAAAAAACAGAAGTACACTGAGCAGACATGAAATACTAGAAATGTATGGTGTTGGCCTGTCTGGTGGTTTCCTCTCTTGGTAACTCTCATTTTTTTTCTGTCAGAGAAGCCCCTGGCATTGCTACTACTGGGGTCCTGATCACCTTATACTGGATGGCTATGAATGGAGGGACAAAGAAAACTTGGAGGACACTGCCATTCAGAACCATAGTCTTTGTTGCTTCTGAATCCTTCCCTTTGATCAGTAATACTTCTCAGCAACTTTTATTGTCTATGCTTCTTTTTGGAAGTTCCCCCTTTCTCTTTCTACCGCTAGTTGAATGACCTTCTATATTCTCGTCAGTCCAAATTGCAAAGGATAGCATCAGATTGACTGGGGCAATTAATCTGCCTCCTATTAAGAAGAGAGCCTCTTGGGCCTCCTGAGTGGCTCAGTCGTTAAGCGTCTGCCTTCGGCTCAGGTCATGATCCCAGAGTCCTGGGATCAAGCCCCACGTCGGGCTCCCTGCTCGGTGGGAAGCCTGCTTCTCCCTCTCCCACTCCCCTGCTTGTGTTCCCTCTCTCGCTGTGTCTCTCTCTGTCAAATGAATAAAATCTTTAAAAAAAAAAAAAAAAAGAAGAGAGCCTCTTGCAGCAGGCCCCTCATGTGTCGCTGACTCACGCATGGTTAGGCTAGCCTTAGATCAGGTGTCCATACTTCTCTATAGAGTATAAAGGGCAGTGTAGCATTATTTCTGAGTGCAGGTCACTGGGAGGATTTCAGATTGAGAGAGAGATACTGGGCACCAGGCCAATAAAAATACTTAGAGAAACAAATGCACATTCAAATATAGAAGAAAACAGCATTTGATGAAAACGTACATACATACAGTGAAATATGTTTCTGCTAAAGGTCATGAAATCAAAGAGATTCAAATACTTGTCACCACTACAAACCACACTTACGTGGCAAGATGGCAGCAAGAAAGTCAAATCTCTTACTGTCCAGGTCAAATTCCTAATATGTGATTCATTGTTGAGCTCTGTCTTTCTAAAATAAGGAAAACACTGGCCAGTTTTAGTTCTGCTTTTTATAATAAAGCATGCAGTTGTGGCTTTTGTTAGTTCCAAAAGAGAAAGCATACTACGTGAAATAGTAAACCACAGCTTGATTGTCCCTTGATAATCACATTCCAGGGATGCTGCAGTTTATTTATCCAAGTATTGATGAAAGGCTAACTTTTTATTATACACAAACCAATTTACACTGTTCTTACAATGAATAAAAAAAGTCATCTTTGCTTGCACAATTATACCATTACGTGGCTTTCAGCATTCTCTAAATGTTTCTTTCTTTAAAATTCCCTTGGAACATGGCTATTTTTATATTACCTATAGGTATGTTCTTCTTCTTTTTTTTTTTTCTTGGAAATCTGAGGAATAAAATTAAAGTCAAATTCTGACTTGCTTCTCTCTCAAGGTCAGACAATACCCCCAATCAAAATGACTTAGTGGTAAAAGAGGCTCAAAATCAATATTCCAAAGACCTATTTCATCAAGTGCCCTGGTTCCCAGCCACCGTATTCTCTCTCTCCTTGCACTTGGAGCCATCTGACACCTTGACGCAAGCTCAGCCATTTCTCAGTTCCAAAGGCCCTTGGTGGGAAGGATCTGAGGACAGCCACACCACACCGGAGGGGCCCACTTCAAGATACACTTACTGTGCATCCTTCTCAGAGCCTGTGTCCAGTCGTCCTGACTCGGATTTTTCTTGTTTCTGAAACCCAGAATTAAAAACAAGTTTTTGAAAAATTGGCTCTGTGTCTTGGAAACAGGTCACTGAAATTTGTGGGACATGTCTTACCAGGACATCCCAGTCTACTTTCTGTGCACTGTGTCCACAGTTATGGTGTTCTACATGTACTGGAGCGACGTGATATCCTGGGGATGGGTGAGGAAACTAGGGAGCCCAGGAGCCCAATCGGAAGCCAGCAAACTATGGTCTAGAGGCTGCAGCTGCCTTGCAGCCTGTTTCTGTAAAGCTTGCAAACTGAGAATGGTTTTTATTTGTCAAGCTGTTTTTTTTTTTTTTTTTTTTTAAAGAAAGAGGAAGAAGAATACGCAAAAGAGGCTGCATGTGGCCTACAAAGCCTAAAACGTTCACTATTTGGCCCTTTACAGGAAAAGTTTGCCAATCCTTGAACCAAATTACCACAGAGCCTGAGAGTTGATCTAGTCCTCAGTCCATTGCCGCCCCTTCTGTTTAAAAGGAAACTGCTTTTGTGGGCTCTCCTTACTGGGGTATTTAATTTAGAAAAAGCATTTGCCAACTTAACAATTCCATATCGAGAATCAGAGTCTGTGTTGACTGGCTTCAGAAAATAAACCACATATAAAAGAGCAGCTTCTCTTGGAATCACCCTCTCACTAAGTTTCCGATAGGCCTTGAATATTGTTCCCAAAACCCACCTATCTTCTCACTGGTCAAACAGAAGAGCTTAATGAGGACGTGGGGGCATTTGGGAAGGTAACAGAAATGATTATTCCTGCCTTTCTCAAGTGTTCGATAGTAACATTCATCTCTACAACCCCTCCGTGTACATGGCATTTTTTAGCTTGACTGTAACAGCAGGACCTTAATGCAGAGCCTTCCTTTTGCCGGTCCAGAGCCTTTACCCCACATGCCAGGAAGCCAACAGACAGAGTTTGTTCCAACAAGTCTATTCCAACTGTACCTAGGAAAACGAGGAAGGTAACGACAGAATTATTCACTAATAGGTCCCTGTTGACTCACTGTGCAGGAAACCTAGACCAAATCTCCACTGATAGTCCCTGAACTTCAGGAAGTCTCCTCTCTGTAGTGGGTTTCAACAGCATTCTGGGTCCTCTGGAATGAACAGTAGCTAGAGCCCATGTCAATAATCCTGCAAAGATTCTCCTGGACATAGCCATTTTCCTAAGAGATGATTGCAGGTCCTTTTCAGGGGATTACTAGGAACAGTGCTCATGGCACTATCGTAGGGTGCTTGCTCATTCATGTATGGGCTGAAAAAGGGCTATGAACTGCAAAAGGGCTACAACTCATAATTAGAGTTACTCAGGTCACCTAGAATTTGCTTTAGTTTCAGTTTATACAGATCAAGGAGGATGATAAAGTTTCTGCACATTTCTTCCAGTTCTATCCCTGACAGACCCTGCGATATCACCCCAGCCCTGCTGCCAGTTAGGGTAACCACATCCATTTGCCTCTGTCTTGGGTCCTGTCATTGTGCTGTCCCTTGCACTTTTGCCATCTGGGACCCATCACCCCCAGAGAAATCAGGAGCCCTTTCCTTTAGTAGCAACTCCCACCATCAGGTCTGTCTTGCAGAAGACAGCCACTCTGGCAATTCTCAAGGTATTTCCTTATGAAGACAGTTCCTCAATGTATAAAGTGCCCTTTATGCTCTCTCATGAGACATAACTAGATATAGATGAGTGATTTGCACATCATAAATATACCCTGGGCACCTGGGTGGCTCAGTCGGTTAAGCATTTGCCTTCGGCTCAGGTCATGATCCCAGGGTCCTGGGATCAAGCCTCCCTGCTGAGCAGGGAGCCTGCTTCTCCCTCTCCCTCTCCCTCTGCCCCTCCCCCCACTTGTGCTTTCTCTCTCTTGCTAATTAAAAAAAAAAATCATTTAAAAAAAATTATAAGAAGGGGTGCCTGGGTGGCTCAGTTGGTTAAGCATCTGCCTTAGGCTCAGGTCATGATCTCAGGGTCCTGAGATCGAGCCCCTCATTGGGCTCCCTACTCAGCGGGGGTCTGCTTCTCCTTCTCCCTCTGTGTACTCTCTCTCTCTCTCTCAAATAAATAGAATCTTAAAAAAATAAAATTTGAAAAATAAATATACCCTAATATTTCCTTATCTTTACATCCATTTCTCTACATTATCCCCAGAAATTTCTGGTAACATAGCTTAAGCATTGACTACCACCATACCCACATTTCTGTCAAACATTCTGAGCTGCTCAAGTGAGCATATTGAACCCAGAATCCCTGGCAAGGCACCCAATGCAAAATAATCAACCTGATCTAAAATTATTCTTCTCTCTTCTTGGTCTGACACCCTCGGAATCCATTCCACACATACTGCAGGTTTTTGCCATCACACATGAGCAAAATCTGGTTGATTCTTTTTGTTGTATAAATCTTTTCCCTCCAGCTTTGGACTTTGTATTTGCACCACACCAGCATGCTGGGATTGATTCTAGCTACGGCTCTGAAGACAACGTTGGGGTGTAGACACACAGAGAGCTGACAACTGCCGACTTACTTCCCTCCAGTCATCACAGGGCCCTCTGGCAAGAAAAGAACAGCCTCATAAAACAAGAAACAAGTTTGCTTCTGCTTTCAAGGAATATTTGGTGGAATGTGGGCTTTTAAGGTACTCAGAGACATAGGAGTCTGCCAAATGCCCTATTTCATTTTTCCTGGCCCTATTCTTTCTGATAAATGCCCTCGTGTTCACATAAGAAATGTGAAGTCTGTGAATCCACACTGTGTTGCAGCTCAGAAACTTGAAGGATCGGGCTCTGGTTCTATCTTTGGGCTTTGTCAGTTCAACAGCCACAAGACAGAAGAGAGCCTGCAGGCAGGCATGGTAGTTCCTCAATTCTCTGAACTTACCTTAGGCAGAACACTTTAAATTTTATTTTATCATTATTCCTTTAAGTTCTCTGGAACAGATAGAAAAATCTACACCACACAGTCACAACAGTCCTTGCATTCTTTATTCTTCTCATCATGACCAGGCTCTCTTTCATCACCAGAACATCATCATTGATAGGCCCCTTATTTGGGACAACCCCAGGTGATGGTTTCAGTTCATACATCATAAGTAAGTACCAGTGTCTATTTTATGATACCAACAGATTCTTAGCTGCCTTCCGTTCAAACTGGTGAGCTAACGTATCTCAGAATTTCACTTCTTTTTTTTAAATGTTTTATTTCTTTATTTGCCAGAGAGCGAGTGAGAGGAGAGAGAGCGTGCAGGCACGAGCAGGGGGAGCGGCAGAGGGAGAGGGAGAAGCAGGCTTCTCACTGAGCAGGGAGCCCGATGTGGGACTCAATCCCAGGACCCTGGGATCATGACCTGAGCCAAAGGCAGACGCTTAACCGACTGAGCCACCCAGGCGCCCTCAGAATTTCACTTTTTGAGAGATGGTTGCTGGCCACTGCAACAGCCTGGGAGGGTTCAATTATAGAGAACAAGACCTACTCTACATGGTGTCCGCGGAAAGTAATTTGTTTTATCGGGGATTAAATGGCTTATTAAATTGTTTATAAACTGAAGAGACTTTAGTCTGATCTTCCAGGAAAAGAAATCTTAAGTCATGATTCAGAACGGCTGTTGCCCTGGCCATACTCAGGAAGCGGCCTGATGGATCAAGAAGTCCTGGTGACAGCTGCTAGCTCAAGATCAAAGCACTTTCACTTCAATCTGCACCAGCAAAAACAGGAGCCTCATGTCATGCTCCCCTCTGCTCTTATTTCAGTTCTGGACTTAAGTCTTATGTAAAGGCATCTGGGTGACAGAACGTAAATCACGTCCAGAAGTGTGGGAAATGTAGATTTAGCTCACTAGCCCCTGCAGTATAGGAAGCCACACTAGAAAGAGGCGGGAATCAATTTTGAGAAAGCCAGTCTGCAATATCCACCACAGTCTTTTTTGGCGGGGGGGGGGGGGGGGGGGGGGG
>NW_022589717.1:19897228-19912211 GCF_004348235.1 Phoca vitulina
CAACCGGCGAGAGGCGAACGGGGGTGGGGAGGGAGAGATCGTCCCCGCGGCGCCCTGTGGTGGGGGGGGGGGGGGGGGGGGGGGGGGGGGGGGCTTCCTGTGATTGGAACTCTGCTACCTGCTGACAAGATTTCCTGATGCCAACCTGCCGATCTTGCCACGTCTCTATCCTGACTGCTCCTCGATTGTCCATTGCTATTAGGCAAATATCATCCCCCCTCCTCCATTTTTTGGTATTGAAACTGCTCCCCGATATGAACTACTTTCCTGGAGTACTTGTTATCTGCTTTTCCTTGTCATACTCTTTACATGCAGCGTTTTGCTTGCTAGATGGAACTTTTCCTGTTCCTGCTGCTGTCTTCTTCGGAGTGCTTGCCCCAGAGAAGAGCCTATGACTCTATCAGATCCCAGTGCAGTCAGTTTGGACGCCTTGCATTGACTCTCATGATAAAACAAGAATTTTATTGGCAAAAAAAAAAGAATTTTAATGGCATCAATCTAAATAGATTGCCAAATAGAATCCAAATTTTCAAAAAGGTCTATATCATCTCTTTCAAACTTACCAACAATAGTATTAATATTTACAAAGTTCATATCTGGGAAGTAAATAATATCTTGAATCTTCCTTTTAATTCAGGTACATATGCAAAACAGTATACTGCTTCCTTCTTTTTCTTTTTTCCTCTTTTTTTGTTTTGTAATTTTATTTTATTATTTTATTACTTTGAGTATAGCTGACACACAATGTTACATTAGTTGTATGTGTACAACATAGTGATTCAACGTCTCTGCACATTATGTTATGCTCACCACACGTGTAGCTCCCATCTGTCACTACGCAACCCTATTACAATACCGTTGACTATATTCCTCATCTGCGCCTTTTATTCCCGAGACTTACTCATTCCATAAGACAGAATACTTTTTCTGACTCAAATATTTCCTTTCATTCCCCCCAAAATATTAATTATGCTGATCAGTCATCCTCAGTTAACCAGATTTACCCTAATTAGCTGATCTCTTTTCTTCCAAACTACTTGGCTCCGGAGTCTTTATATTTGAACTTAAGATTTTTCTGAAGAATCTAGTACAAAATAAATTATATAGCTTCTTTCTGTACATAATTAGATTTCAGAAAGATTTTTTTTTCTATCAGTGAATCACAGAAACATCACATTTACCCTCACTACTCCATGACCTTTCTATACTGGTCAGAGCAAAATTTAAAAAGATCTTATAGGAAATGTTAGCTTTGTCCTACTATGCTGAGTCTCCCTAACGGCTAGTCCATTACAGGATTTTATTCTTCGTCCTGTACATAGTTTATATCAGGTTGAACACAGTATGGGTAGAGAGTTCTGTTTTATTCTAGTTGAGATTTTTGTTGAATTGTTACTTGTGCCACCAATAAAATAGGCATTTGTTCTAAAACAACCATAACATATTTTTTTGGAGATTAGGTATCCAGCATATAGTTCCAAGGTTTCTATCTTTGATGAGTTAGGAAATTGGTTTTTTGTAAATGCGTCTGACACATCTGATTCTAAAAATAAACTTTGGATAGCTCCCAGGTTGGCCTTCTGAAATTACATAATTTTCACAAGTTATTAATATCACCCAGAATTTCTCTTCCCATGCTGTTTTTAAAATCAACACGTTGTCTCCCCCGCTATCACCACCATCCCTAAGTCGTTCTTTTTTCTTTTAAGGAGGTCCTGACTAGGAGAGGCGTTAACTGATTTTGTCTTTCTGACCAGCAATAATAGGAAATTTGGGCCCCTCACATAGCTCCGCTCCCAAGCCCACCCCATCTTTTATCAAACCTTTAAAAACAGACATTTCTATTCGTTCTGAATTCCCTTTTTAATTGTTCAGCCACAGTCTTTTTCAATGCAGAAGCAAACCACATGGTGGACTCTATATAACCTGGTGTTTACAACGAGGTGTGCACACCGTTAACAAAGTGTGCCACAGCAGGAGACATCAATGGCTTTGGTTCTCTGCGGCTTGTCATCATGATCGATGGATTATTGCAGCTAGGCTAATTACGCAGCAATTTGTATCGATTGTTAAGAGCAGCAGTTGCGAATCCTAGTAACTAAACTTGCCACACTAAGATTTGCTTCTCCTTAAACTATACAGACTCAAGACAATTCAAACACCTCATGAACTTACATAATTTTTAGGGGTTCATGATTCCATGTGGTCTAATCAAACCAGAGAGGGAACTTAGCTTTCCAAGCACTTACATATGGCTTTAAAATGTGACTTAGTGGGGGGCCTGGGTGGCTCAGTCGTTAGGCGTCTGCCTTTGGCTCAGGTCATGGTCACAGGGTCCTCGGATCGAGCCCCGCATGGGGCTCCCTGCTCCGCGGGAAGCCTGCTTCTCCCGCTCCCCTGCTTGTGTTCCCTCTCTCCCTGTGTCTCTCTCTGTCAAAAAGAAAAAAAAACAACAAAACCTTTTAAATAAATAAATAAATAAAATGTGACTTAGTGACCAATGTAGAATTGACAAAATCTTTTATCAGTTTTTAATTATTATCTGAATTTTTTTCTTTTAAAATGGAAGTAAGTGCAGAGATTATCCATGGACTTCATTTAATATATGAGCAAGCTGGGTCAGCCAATATGATTGTGCTATTATAGAGTTAATTTAATATCAAATAGACCCTAAGCCATTTTTTTCACACTTAAACATTGAACTAGATGGAGTCCCAGAGCTCTAATTATTTTACATTTAAGAGTCAATTTTTAAATGATTTCTCAGTTTTGAAAAATATGTCCTTTCTGTTGGAAGAGGAGGAAGACTTTCACACATAAGGGTTGTGTTCTTTATGACTATAGTTCATCAGGGACAGGACTATAGTCATATGGTTGTGTGCGTACATGTGTGTCCATGTGTTTGTGTGTGTGTGTTCAAATTGCTAGCTAAGAGCCACCGATGTTTTAAAGACAAGTACAATAGTTTCCTAAATGGATGACATTAGAAAAGACTATTGACTGGCAAGTTGTAGGTGACTCCAGTCCTTCTTGAATTACTAAAAATAGGCAATGCTCCACTTGCTCTTTACCTAAAATAAATGAAGTTCCTCCAACTCATGAATGCTGCAATAAAAGGTCAAAATCTTTTATTCCCATCTCAAGAGCAGTGTCTCCAAAAGACACTGTGACCTTATGCCTTTGCTGAGCAAAACAGCTAAAGGGATAGCAATTTTTAATTATAGTATGCAAGGTTCTTCTAATGACCTTATGACTTTGGGACATTAAAAAGTCTGTTCACTAACAAGACACAAAAAGAGAAGAAGCCTGAGTGAAAATGTCAATTTAAACATTACATAGGAATCTATTTAATGGTGCATGAGTGAAAGAAAATAAGTTGTATGTCTTTTTTTAAATAACCTTTTAAAAATAACTGCATTCCCTTTGCTTTCCTTATTTATATTTATCGAATATGTGAACGTGCATTTCTTTTTATTATGCTACTGAAATTGCTACTGGATTGGCCTGTGATTTGGATAAAGTAATGCAAGATTTAAGTGTAAAATTTTGATTACAGTAATAGAATAGGTATTCATAGAGAAAGAAAGATAAAATGTTTTCACGCATTGGGTCAACCACTGGTGCCTGAGTTTCAGGAAGATCTATAAGGTAAGCAAAATATCCCATGTAGTAGAGTCTACCACTGAATTATTTTGTGCTACTTTTAAATATTTGTTTCCTAGTCGTAAAAGTATTAACACTCATTTAGAAAATTCAAAAAAGCATTTTAATTAAAAGATCTATCTTAACCTACCAGAGATATTTATTATTTATATTTTCATGGATTTTATTCCAATTTTCAGTGGTTAAGAGCTTGGGATCTATAGCCAGTTCAAAGTCCTTTGCAAGCCTTGAGATTTTGGACAAGTACCTTAATTATTTTGTGACTCAGTCTCCATATCAATAAAATAGGCATGAAAATAGAGATAATTCATGAATCCATTGACGAAATTAAATGAGGTGATACATGTAAAGTTCTTAGGAAAAATTCCTGATCCATAGTAAGAGTATAGTATATAATAGCTTTAATTATTATGGTTAAGGTTTTCTATCTCATATATTTTTCTTATATTCATGATTTATTATGTTTTGGGGCATCAGCAACTTAAAAAGAGATTCACGAACCTTCTGGAAAATTTGGAAAATATGGACAAGCATTTAAAAATAAAATTACAGGGGCACCTGGGTGGCTCAGTCGTTGAGCGTCTGCCTTCGGCTCAGGTCATGATCCCAGGGTCCTGGGATCGAGTCCTGCATCGGTCTCCCTGCTCAGCAGGGAGTCTGCTTCTCCCTCTCCCTCTGCCTGCTGTTCCCCCTGCTTGTGCTTGCTCTCTCTGTGTCAAATAAATAAAATCTTAAAAAAATAAAATAAAATAAAATAAAATTACACTTATTACACTGTCAGACATAAACACTGTTAGTATCTGGGTATACAGTTTAAATCATTTTTGATCATGATAGATCTCAGGTACTGTGGTGGGATTTTAAAAAATATATAATACATAGGAATAAATTTAATAAAAGTAGTGGAAGGCTTATACACTAAAAATCATAAACAATACTGAGGGAAATTAATTTCTAAATGATTAGAAAGACATTCCATCTACTTGAATGGGAATACTCATGAGTGTTAAGATGGAAATTCTTCCCAAACTGATCTATAGATCAACACAATCTATAGATTCAGCACAATACCTATGAAAATTCCAGTAGGTCTTTTTTTTTTTTTGCAGAAAGTGATGAGAAATGTGTAGTATGTACTATTTTCCCATTGGCCTAAAATGTATATAGAATTGCAAAAGACCTAGAGAGCCAAGACAATTTTGAAAAGAAGAACAAATTGGGAAGTTAGGCTTCCCAATTTCAAAGCTTAATATAAAACTATAATTATCAAACAGCATGGTATTGGCGTAAGGACAGACACATTCTTTTTTATATATAAAATTTATTTGCTTTATTAACAAGTGATTCTTGGACAAGTGGATATGCACAAGTGAAAAAGAAATGCCCAAAGTCTCAAGGCTTACAAATGGCAGAGTAGTAATTTGAACTGGTTCTAGAACTGGGTGTTGGCTAGAATATGGAGAATCGGAAAGGGAATGTAAAATAAAAAAATACATATATATGTAAAATATAAAAATATATATATATAGCTGATCTGAAAACAGTTTGGCAGTTTCCTATAATGTTATATAAATTTACTATAACCACTTTTAGATATCTGCCCAAGAAAAGAAGAAAATGTATATCTGTACAAAGATTCACACATGAATATTTGTATCAGTATTATTCATAATGGCCAAAAATTGGAAACAGCTTAAATGTCCATCAACTGTTAAATGGATTGACAAAATATAGTATACCCACACAATGGAATACTATTTAGCAATAACAAGGAAAGAGCCCCTGATACATGTCATGATGTGGCTATTCTGGGTCTCACTATCACTGACATTTTGTTCTTAAACAACAAACTGTCAAGCAAAAGAAGCCAAACAGAAGAGAGCACATATTGTATAATTGCATGGGTGGTTTTTTTTTTTTAATGTTCAGAAAAGGAAAACCTATAGAAACAGAAAGTAGATTAGTGGTTGCCTAGGGCAGGGTATGTGGGATAGAAATGGAGATTAGTAGCAAATGGATATGAGAAATATTATCAGGGTGATGGAAATGTTCTAAAACTGATTTATTGTGATGATTGCACAACCTGGCAAATTTAATAAAAATTCAATGAACTGTATGCTTTAAACAGGTAAATCATATGATATGTAAAATATGCCAAAATAAAGTTACATTAAATAATACCCTGATGGCTTCTATCCTCAGCAATGTTATCTCTGTGTCAAAAAACAGTATGTGGTCTACATACTACATACATGGGAGCATCATTGGAGCTTGTCAAAATTACTTATTTCTAATCCACTCACCAGGAGTCTTACAGGTAATACACAGAAATCTACATTTTTAACAAAGTCCCATGTAATCAGTATTTAATCAGTCCTTTATCAGACTATTTCGGAGAATTACTATGCTAAACATAATGTAACAAATGGCATCACTGCCCAGAACAAAGCAAAAATCTCAACAGCAGGTGGTCAGTGAGGCAAAAGTACTGGTTTATGAATGTGAAGGCAGACAAACATGCATAATCCAGAAGGTAGAATTCCTTGAGGATGCATGATTAAAGTAAAATCTGAAATATGAGCAGGAGATAATTAGGGGAGGCGGGTGTTTCAGTCCCATCAGCAGTTGGAAATGATAATTAGCTGTGGTTTAGGAAGGTTCTATTCCTCTTCTATCTGTAGAGGGTATAATCTGCCCTGGGTCCACATCTATCTGCAAATAAAGAGCTAGTTTGTTGGTAAGTAGACCTGTGTTCTGATGGATGTCGGGGACCATCAGGAGTAGTAATACTGAGATTACATGAAAGTTCTAACAAGAATAAACCCAACTGGATATTAAGATGACATAAAGACCTAGATTTCATTTGTTTTAATCATTCATTTACCATTTTTCAACAAATTTAAGGAGGTATGATTTACATATATATAATTCACCCATTTTAAGTGTATAGTTCACTGATTTTTAGTGAATTTACTGAGTCAGCATTATTATAATCCAATTTTAGAATATTTTCATCCCACTAATAACATCCCTCATGTGAATTACCTGTTAATCCCTGTCTTTACACAGCGTTCATGCCTCAAGCAGCCAGTATTCTACTTTGTATTTTTGTATACTTGCCTTCACTGGATCATTTTATATAAATACAGTCACGCATTTGGGAGTATGACTTTTTTCACTTAGCATAATGTTTATGAGGTTCATTCATGTTGTGTCATTATCAGTATTTCATTTCTTTTTATTGCTAAATAGTATTCCATTGTATGAATATACATTTTCTCTATTCATCAGTTGACGGGCATTTGCACTATTTCCACTCTTTGACTATTATGTATAACAACGTTATGAACATTTACATGCAATTTTTTAAACATGGATATATGCTTTTACTTATCTAGGGTGGATGGCTGGGTGTGGAATTGCTGGAATGTTTGATAAATTTATGTTTAATTTTATAAGAAACTGCCAATCTGTTTTCAAATTAGCTATACCATTTTACATTCTCACCAGCAATGCAGAAGTCTTTCTGATTCCCCACATCCTTGACAATATTTGTTGTCTGTCTTTTTTAATAGAACCATTCCAATGGGTATGAAATGGTATTTCACTATAGTTTTAGTTTGCGTTTCTCTAATGACTAATGATGTTGATAATCTTTTCATATGCTTGCTAACCATTCATATATCTTCTTTGGCTAAATGTCTATCCAAATATTTTGCCTATTTTTAACTTGGCTGTTTGTCTTTTTATTCTGAAGGTGTAAGAGTTGTTTGTATATTCTGAATACACATCCTTTATCAGATACATGATTTGCAAACATTTTCTCCTTGTCTCTGGTTTGTTTCCATTTTCATAATGATGTCTTTTGAAGCACAAAAGTTTTGAAATTTGATGAGGTCCACTTTGATATTGTTTTCTTTTATGGATCATGCTTTTGGTGTCATGTCCAAGAAATCTTTGCCTAACCCAAGATATCAAAAATTGTCTCCTATCTTTTCTTCTAAAAAGATTTTTTCAGCTCTTCCGCCTTTATCTCTGATCCACTTGAATTAAATCTTGTGTATAGTGTGAGGTAAGAGCCTACTCTTATCTTTTTACACATGTATATCCAATTTTCCCAGCATAATTTGTTGCAAAGACATTTTTCTTCCTATTGAATTGCCTTGCCTCCTTGGCGGAATATCAATTTAACCATAAATATAAGGGTTTATTTCCAGATTCTCAATTCTGTTACATTTTTCTATATGTTTATCTTTACACCAGTACCACACATTTATTATCTGTATCTTTATAGTAAATTTTCAAATTAGGAAGTAAATTTCCTTCAATTTTATTTTTTTAATTATTTTGGCTATGCTGGGTCTTTTCACTCACTTATCATTGATATTTAGTCGTTACTCGTTTAAAGCCAAATGCCTTTAAAGCTTCATTTATCTGTCAAGTTTTAAAGTCACCTGAGTGTTACATTGTTCACATAATAACAGAGATGAGAAAACAAACTCTGCTTTTGAGGCACTGTGATAGATTGGCAACTACAGGACCATGACAATGTATATAAAGGACTATTCATGAGCATGATGCATTTGATTTTATAAAAATCATATATATATTTAGTGCCATGCCATTGAGAAAAGAATGTGGAAATATTCTGTTAAATGCTTGAATATAAAATGTTAGGGCAGAAATATCTCCATTCAGCTATTTTGTTGTTAATTCCTGATCTTTCTCATAGCACAAAGCTGTTTTCCATAGATTGTTCATGATAACCTTACAAAATAATTGACTATGCAAGAAATCTTTGTCATAAGTACCAATTAATCCATCAAAACAAGTTAAAATAGCTATGCAAACTGTTTGTTATGATTGCTAAAGAGATGCAATAGTATCTCTTGGCAAATGTTTCTTTTATGTTTGATCCAGTTTTTAGGAAGTATGCTAAGGAGGTAACAAAAATATGATAAAAATCAGCAAGTGTTACTTCATGTGATAGATAATATCAGATGTTTACCACTTTTTTTGAATATATTATCCAATAAATCTTTAACGACTTTTTTATCTGTGAGAAAACCAAAATGAACATAGCAATCTCAGCAGGCCAGAAATATATAGCTTCTACTAAGAACAAGATAGCAATTTCTGGAATCAAACCTGTCCTGTTGATTCTTGGGCACAGTCTGCTATTAAAAAGCTATGGACCATATTTCTATATAATCATATCAGTATTCTGAACTAGCTCCTTTAACCAAAAGCATTCTGAAATTATGGGAAATTTTCTGGCCATTTTTCACATAGAAAGGAAATTCCCCCATAGAACCCTGCACTAACATTTACTATGCTGAACAGTATTACTCATTATGAGGGATGATGGGAGGTTTCCTTCTACCATAGAACTTCAAGACAGGTCATGAAATAGGACTTTCTGTAAAATTTGTCATTTGATGGTTCCTGAAATAGAAACTTTTATGCAGCACCAAATCATGCCTTGACTAGATTCTATTGGCTTCCCTATTGTTCCTCACTCATGTGTGAACCAGCTGTGGCATGCCCCGTCTCTGCCTTGAATCATTACAGATATCAAGCATCACTCTCAGTTGTTCACATGAAAGATGCTTACAGCAGGGGATGTACTTTGTGAGTACTTTAAAAAAAAAATTGAAGGTCTTTATGCAGGATAAAGATTACCGTCCACTTTATAGACATACATGAAGCCCAGCTGCCTGATCTCTTTCTCAAGTAGCAAAGAACACATATAAAGTCTTCTATAATATTAAGATCGGCTAGTTTACAGAAGAAATAGCTCAACTTTACATGTCATAAAACCATCTGACAAAAGCCACCTGTTACTTCCATAACTTCCTACCTCCATTCTCTCAGGTATGCTTTTTATTTTCAGTGACAAGGAAATAATAAGTCAATTAACACTAATTAAATTAACTGACAAACCCTTAACTTCCTGAACAAAGGATTTCTAAATCCACGAGTTCCCATACTAAGTATGTTCTGCTAATATTAGACCAGTTAAAGGCAAGTTCTTTTCTTCAGTAATAAATCAAACATAATGAACACAGTTGACCAAAACTGCTTTCTCTCAGTCCCTAACTCTCAGTCACGTGCATGGGGAGGCACATGAGCTCATTCTGGCAGCTTTCGTAAGTGTTATAGAACAATGATTCTCAAATTTTAATATGCATACAAATCACTTGGGATCAAAATGCAGATTATGGTTTGGTAAGTCTGGGGTGGGGTCTGAAATTCTATTTCTAACAAGCTCCCAGGTGACACTGAGGCTGCTAATCTGTGGACCACACCAAATAGCAAAGTAGTTGAGTTCTTGAGTGAGGAAAACATACCTGCAAGCATAAATATTCAGGTCAAGAGTGCTTCCATTCTTTCAATATATTATACAGAAGCAGTTTAGGAACTAGAATATCAAGGATTTGGACTATGGGGGTGTGGGGAAGCAGGAGGCATTTGTAAGCCTAAACATTATCATTCCCTAGTGCAGAGATTTGAAATGACAAACTCATTCCTTTGTTCACTTATTCATTCATGCATGTGAAATATATTGAGTGCCAGCACTGTGCTAGATTCCAGGGTATAAGGTTAAACAGGTAAAATCCTAGTTTTAAGAAACTCACAATCTCATCTAAATAAATAAACTGTGAGATGAAGGTAACCACCTATGGTTGCATACAAAAAGGAGTGAAGACTGGGAAAAGTGTTTCACTCTGTGCTGTGGGATGACGAGGCAGGCAGCTCAAGGAAGAGTTCATAGCAAAAATCAATAAGAATTCTTTGATGACTCAACTTGTGCTACTTCTAAGTACTGTTCTAAGCACTTTAATTCTTAACAATGACCCTTTTAAGCTTATTATCCCTATTCTAAAGCTGAAGGAACAAAAGCAGAAGAAATTATGTAATTTGACCATTACATAACTTACTGGTGATGAGTGACAACATCGGGATAATACTATTTACCAGCATATCCCACCACATAGACACTCCTGGTAATCACTAAGATTTCTGGCTCTCCTTTCCCTCAGCGCACATTCCTCTGTAAATATATGCATGGACACATGCCATTGAAATGTGATAATTTCAGCAACATGTGGCACTTCCAGGCAGAAGCATTTAATAGCCAGTGCACAATTTTTCATGCTCTCTTTACCTGTCCCAAGGGTCATGGAAGCACTTGTTGATGTGGAGTTGCTTTAAGACTAAAACATCCTGGGATGTTGAGCCTGCACAATAAGGACAGCATCCCCAAATTGTCTCCCAGATCCATGCAGGATCTTGCAAGTGCAAGAGATAAACTTGTGTTAGTCACATAGATTTTGATATTGTTTGTTACTGTAGCCTAACTTGGCCTATCTTGATAATACATTACAGCTGAGGTGATGTGCAAATTATCTTACAAAACAGCATGAGTTCAAGTCATCAGAGAAGGGGAAGGTGTGCTGGGAGGAAGCTCAAGGTAGACATAGAAGACAGTCAGAGTCATTAAACAGAACGGTAAATTTAGAAAAGTTCAAGTAGTTACATTTTGCTGGAGAAGAAAGTTCTGAGGAAGTGATGGAGGAGAAAAGAGAAAAGTATGACTCTCAGGCCCCTCTGAAAGGGAGAGAAGGAATGGAGAAGGAATGAGATCGGGGCAGTGCCCATCAGGGTTGCACATGGAGGAGGTTAATCAGATTCAACTCAAGGTTAAATTGAAAAAACAAGTTTCTGGATAGGAAATCAGAAAAAACATTCTGCTGGAAAGAGGATTTAACCACAAATAAGGAGATGGAAGAGAGAGAACAGAGGAAAAGTAGAAAGATAAACCAAGAATATAAAGCCTAGACTAGAGCTAGAGGAAATGGAAGGTATAGAAGTGGAAGGATGGGTTCAAACCAAACAAAGAAATATTTATTTGCAGGATATGGCTAGTCTCACCCACGTACCTAGCACATGTTCCTCTGGGGTTTGCCTTTTCTGGAGACCTCACTTGGATGATGCCTATTTACCAGGCTCAAATATGTGGCCTCTGAGAAGTCTTCACCTTCCCACACTCCCATTGCCTTCACCCTCAGGCCCACCCAGCACTCCTTCCACATCTTCACAAAGTTCCTTCACTTTTATCACTACATTAATCCAAGGGCTTTTCAAATTTCCATTCATTTGTCTGTGTCCCCAATTATAAAAAATTATTTAAAAGCATAATTGCATCTGGTTTACTTTTGTAATTCCAAGGCCAAGCTCAGAGCTTGTCCATAGTAGTCACTTAATTGGCAATGACTTTGGTAAATCCAGAGGAAGAATTCCACCCCCTCCCCACCGAATGTTTAATCTATGACATAGGAGCTCAGAAATAGATCTGAAATAAAGATTAAAATTGGGTCATCTCTAGTGAATTCACTCATTCAATAAATATTTACAAGTGCTTTTTATGCTAAATGATGAATATTCTGGTGAACAAAGAAGACACAGCATTTCTATGATGCTGGGATATTCATGGAAGAGAAGATGTTAATTAAAACCACACATGTGTAAATAATTAATTTATAAAAACAGCTCTTCTTGACATCTCCAAGGGTCTCTGCATTGCTAAGTCTAATATGAAATTCTCAGTCCTGGTTTATCTGACCTATTAGCAGCATTTCACATCGTTGGTCACTCTTTCTTCCTTGAAAGAGGATTCTCCATGCCCCTAGTTTTCCTTTGGCCTTTCTCCATGTCATCACAAGGTCCCTCCTCACCTCTCAAACTCTACAAGTGGGTGTGCCCAAGGCTTTCTTCTGTTTTCTTTCACATTTAATCCTCAACTGTGATCTCATCCAGACTCATGCTTTGAATGCCATCTGTAAGTTGAAGGCACCCAAATTATATTTTCAGTCCAACTTCTCCATTGAACTCTAGATCCCTGTGTGCCAACTGCCTACTTCATATGTCTATTTGGGATACATGTCTAATAAACACTTCAGACAAAACATGTCCAAAAGAGAGTTCTTGTCATTTTCCTCTGACCAGCACCACCTGCAGTCTTTCCCATCTCAGGTAGTTGGAGCTCCACTTTTGCAGTTGCTCCGGACGAAATGTTTGGTCTCACCCTTGGAATGCATCCTATGATTTTAGGATTTAAAGTACTTTTCTAAATTTCATTTCACATAAAAAAAATACAGCACTATTCAGCAAAGATCCAAGATATCTTTTTTTATTATTTATATTTTCTGAATGGCAGTATCAGAGCAATTGAATGGAAATGGATTTCTTCTCTCTTAGAAACACCTTGAAAAATCATAGTTCATTGTCCTTTAAAGGATATTGTAAGTCTATTTAAATAGGCTCCCAGAATCTGTTCCTTATTTAGGCAACATCTGAGTTGCAAGGTAATCAGCTGTAACAGAGATTTAAAGAAAGAGAAAAAGCCTACTTCAGCAATGGAGTTCAAAAAGCACTACTTAAGTCAATCTCAGCAAAATTTTTGTGCTATTTATTTCCTCTTATTCTATTTCACCACCAAATCACAGAGTGTTTCATTGTTAACCTACAAGTATTTACTACTTACCTCATACTAAATAAGAAATATTTTCTACTCTGATCTTAGATTGGAGTGAGATTGTATATCTGAGTATGTGTACATATGTTAGAGAGATAACGAGAGTGATAGAGAGATAAGAACAGAAAAAAAATTGATCCAGAGAAAATGAAGGTAGTAGGCTAAACTATCTCTTTGTACAGGAGGGGAAGCTAACCACCAAAAGGCCAACTAGGGGGCCACAAGAAAGCTAAAACAAAGATACAAAGGCAGTTCTCCCATCACTTCATTCTCTAAAACCAGAGAAAACAACAATTAAAAACAGAAAGAAAGAAAAAACGATTTTTGGTGATACTAGAAAACACCACAGCCTCAACCCAGAATCTGTTTAAAATAGTCACCAAATCAAAACCGAGTCAAGGATTTTGAAAAGGAACATATTACTATGCAGATCTCAGGCATCCTAAGGAGCTCTCCAAAAGTAAGTGGAAAACCAAGAAGAAGCAGGCCGATGACCCTTGCCTGAAGCTAGGAATATGAGAAAACTTGATGAGTATCCCTGACCCCAATTTAACAGACCAAAGTGGCAGAAGAGGTACAGCTAAACAAGGAACCAGCCAGACATACCACCTTTGCAGGGAGCAAGTGTAGAAGAATTAAGGACAGAAGGGATGATGGCAATCAGGAATGTAGCTGTGGACCCAGATCTGCTGAAGGAAAGCAAATGCCAAATCATGATGTAAAAGACCTGGGACATTCAGGCTTCTCTCTGGGTCCTAGGAATCCCTGCCTGATGCAGCCAATGATCTCTATTCATCCAGCAGGGTCTCTGGCCTTGCTCTGAGCTACAAGCATAAAGAATTTTTATTCCTGAAGCTTTTTTGCATATCTCAAAGACAATGGCACAGACCACAGTGCAGCTCCCTGGTATACCAAATAGCCAGCAGAGGCAGCAGCAAAGAGTATTTCACCCACCACCACCAATATCAATGGAGTTTAGCTATTCCAACTGTTTGTGTGTATGTGGACTCCAATAGCACATGCCCTGCATACTTGAAAGGGGGTATTAGGTTGTATGTGGAAAGGGTCAAGATAAATGAGATAGATTATTGCTAGTCAACTTTCAGATTTAACAGCATGCTAAACTCTACTCGCTGGATATGCGTAACCAGCAGGTTTCAAGGTGGGGGCTGCAAGTACAGAGTGAAGATCTCTCAAATACATCCAGTTTATTATAATACAACTATTTATAAAATATTTTATTTTTAAAACACAGAAAATCTAAGGCAAATGCAAAATCAGACAGGATTCAAAGGCAGCAGATAGTTATCTATAGTAAACTTTCAGGCCTGAAAGCAAAAGAATCAACTAACTTATTTTTAAGGAAGAAAATTAGGTCAGCCTTAAAATTATTCATAACAATGTTAATACCAAGATATAGGGAAGCTTTCAACAAAGTTGCCATAGGAATAACATATATAACACTAAGAATTTTATAAAGGCAAACAATTTCAAAAGTAAAGAACTTGAAGAGTATAGTAACCATGAGCCTTCTGAAAATACTACTTAATGATAAAATCCACCCAAACCAGTGATGGATGGAGGAGCCAATGAAATAGGCCTGGATGGGAACACCAAACTTTTGGAATTTCATAGCATCAAATAATTTATAAAATTTATGAGGACAAAAAGTACAATACACAATGAACTGTCATAAGGTTGTGCATCAAAAAATATATATAGCACCAAAACTAATGAAGAAGAAGAAGAAGAAGAAGAAGAAGAAGAAGAAGAAGAAGAAGA